>NC_056730.1:72895613-73120613 GCF_019279795.1 Protopterus annectens
AAAAAGATATTTAGGGGGGATGAATGGTTTCCTGGCGGGAAAGAGCACCACAGATGTGATATTTGCTCTGAAAGTGTTGATGGAGAAATATAGAGAAGGTCAGAAGGAGTTGCATTGTGTCTCTGTGGACTTAGAGAATGCATATGATAGTGTGCCTACAGAGGAGTTGTGGTATTGTATGAGGTAGTCGGGAGTGGCAGAGAAGTATGTAAGAGTGGTACAGGATATGTACGAGGGTAGTGTGACAGTGGTGAGGTCTGCAGTGGGAGTGACAGGTGCGTTTAAGGTGAAGATGGGATTACATCAAGGATCAGCTCTGAGCCCTTTCTTATTTACAATGGTGATGGATGAGTTGACAGACAAGATCAGACAGGAGGCCCCATGGACTATGATGTTTGCAGATGACATTGTGATCTGTGGTGAAAGTAGGGACTACGTTGAGGAGACCTTGGATAGGTGAAGATATGCTCATGAGAGGAAAGGAATGAAGGTCAGCAGGACTAAGACCTAATATATGTGTGTGTGAATGAGAGGGAGGATAGAGGAATGGTGAAGATGCAGGGAGTAGAGTTGGTGAAGGTGGATGAGTTTAAGTACTTGGGATCAGCAGTTCAGAGTAATGGTGAGTGTGGAAGAGAGGTGAAGAAGAGAGTAGAGGCAGGGTGGAATGGGTGGAGAAGAGTGTCAGGAGTGATTTGTGACTGGTACCAGTAAGAGTGAAAGGAAAGGTCTACAATAGGATAGTGAGGCCAGCTATGTTGTATGGGTTGAAGACAGTGGCACTGACAAAAAGGCAGGAGTCATATCCGGAAGTTGCAGAGTTAAAGATATTAAGATTTGCACTGGGCGTGACACGTATGGACAGAATTAGGAAATGGTATATTAGAGGGTCAGCTCAGGTTGGACGGTTTGGAGACAAAGTAAGAGAGGCGAGTTTGTGTTGGTTTGGACATGGGGTGCTCGGTATATTGGGAAAAGGATGCTAAGGATGGAACTGCCAGGTAAGAGGAAGGCCTAAGATAAGATTTTTGGATGTGGTGAGAGAGGACATGTAGGTGGTTGGTGTGACAGAGCGAGATGCAGAGGACAGTTAGAAATGGACACAGATGATCCGCTGTGGCGACCCCTAATGGGAACAGCCGAAAGAGAAGAAGATATATATATATATATATATATATATATATATATATATATATATATGTATATATATATATATATATATATATATATATATATATATATATATATATATATATATATATATATATGGGTCTACCTGAAAATATCAAAAGACCATATCCGCGAAGACAAAATCATCGAGATGACATCAGCAAAACTGAAAACATTGAACACCCAAAACATCGAAAACAAACCCTGGGTAAAGGACCACTCGGCCACACACACACACAAATGTGTGAGTGTGTGTGTGTTTGTGTGTGTGTGTGTGTGTGTGTGTGTGTGTGTGTGTATAAATAAATATATATATATATCTATATATATATATATATATATATATATATATATATATATATATATATATATATATATATATATATATAGATATATATATATATATATATATATATATATATATATATATATATATATATATATAGATATATATATATATATATATAAATATATATATACGTACACACACGTGTGTGTGTGTGTGTATATATATATATATATATATATATATATATATATATATATATATATATATATATATATATATATACACACAGTGAGAGAGAGACGTGTATATAGATATATGTACACTGCAAGAAAAATAACAACCAAGCTAGAGTTTTCACTGTGTGATACCTTAAACCACCTTTAATAGAGGCCTATCGATTATATGCATATGACCCCATAAGGACATAGTGTTTCAGCTGCATGGCTTCCAAATGTTGAATGCTGAAATTTCCAGCAAATTCTCCTTTTAGAACTCAGCACTTTATAACACCAAAAAGTCTAAATTCGTTAGAACTACCCCATCAACTAACATATGTAATAATTCTGCATAACTGTATTCCCAGTTGGTCATTACAATCCAGTGGCCAAAGGCAGTCCTGTCTGTCTGCAAACCTATCAAATTTGCTGGGCATTGTCTGTTACTCGTACCATGTTGCTAAGCCCTGGAACTCCTTATCTTTATCCATCAGATTAATACCCTGACTTCCATCCATCAAAACCATTCTGAAAGACTTCCTAGCTGAAAGCTGGATCTGTTCTTGCTTCAGCCCAGGATAAGTTATCTGACCCAATGCCTCTTCATACCTTACATCTCCTTACTTCTGTTAATTTAGCTTCCCTCGATTTCTCTGTAAGTACACCATAAACCTGCTTTTCTCCCCCTTCTTATTGCAGTTCTTGTTTGTATTATACCAATTTACCTTTAATTTTGCTGTAAACTGGCTAAAATTTCCCTAATTATTAAATCATTGTCATATAAATTCTATCTATTCTTAACCAATGTTTTCATATTATGTCTAATTTGGTATAATTATTTAATCTGTATATGTTTTTTGTATTGTTTCTAAAGATCTTAAAATTATTCTTAAAATGTTTTGTAATACTTTGGAGCTTCTCACCCCAGGCCTGTGCTCTTTGAAAGCGGGTTCCTACTTGGTTGTACTTTCCTGGTAATCAGATGTCAAAATGTAGATAGTGTCCATGACTTTTTAAAACTTTATGGTTACATTCAGGCCAGTTAAGTGTAACCTCGCTAGCTGTGAACATGCATGTTTCAGTCTTTTTATTAACCTTGTCAGCACAGCAAAAACCCAGCAGATGCCCATAAAGATTAAGCTGCCTGCAAAATATCCCAACCAACATCCAAACTCAAGGTTAAATAGGTCACATAGACAAACCATTCAGTAATAACTCCAAGAAAAACTCAGTCCACCTAGTGTTTACACTGTGTGATACCTCAAACCTCCGTAATGGAGACCCATGGGATATATGTAAATGATGCCTTAAGGAAGTGTTTCAGATACATGTTGTAGGAGTGTCCATGACTTTTTTACTTTTTAATTCTTTATGGTTACATTAATGCCACGGTGGTGCGGCGGTAGCGTTGTTACCTCACAGCAAGAGGTTCTCCCGTTCGATTCTCGGCGTGGCTTGGGAGTGCCTTCTGTGTGGAGTCTGTATGTCCTCCCCGCGGTTGGGTAGCGTTCGAAAGACATGAGTGTGCATAAATGGGCGTCCCTTCATTTAAGGTTGGGCGTCGAGCTGGCACCTCGACGTTTCGTAAAAATCTACTGCCAATCATTAGCGGACCGGAGTTCCGCTGTGGCGACCCCTTACCGGGAAAAAGCCGAAAGACAAACAAACAATTCTTTATGGTTACATTCAGGCCAGTAAAGTCAAACCCAACTAGCTGTTGGCATGCATGCTTCAGCCTTTTTATTGGCATCGTCAGCACAGCATAAATGGATAGTTTGTCTATACTTCAGAAACACAAGGTCTTTAAACCCAGCTGATACCCACAAACATTAAGGTGCCTGCAAAATATCAAAATATATATATTTTATTTATTTATTTACATTTGTTGACCAGGAAAATCCAAGTGGACACAGGTCCTTTTTCAGCGGAGGCTCGGGGAGAAAAGCTCTACAATAAAGAACATTTAATTACAAGATAAGAAGTATAGGTGAGAGCTAGAAAGAATTAGAGCAAGAGAGTAGAACAGTGAAAGGTGAATAGGCTGAGTTATGAGAAAGGAGGAAAGGGAGTAGGAGTGGAAATGAAGTGAAAGGAGTCACTAGGGTGAGTTATGAGAAAGGAAAAATGGAGAGGGAGTGGAAATGAAATGAAGGGAGTCACTAGGTGGAGTTATGAGAAAGGAAAAAGGGAGAGGGAGTGGAAATGGCATCAAGGGAGTTACTGGGGTGATTTATGAGAAAGGAAAAAGGGAGATGGAGTGGAAATGAAATGAAGGGAGTCACCAGGGGGAGTTATGAGAAAGGAGAAAAAAGATGAGGGAACAGAAATGATATAGACTGAATCAGGTGGGGTGAGAGCATGAGCATTCCCAGTAAGAAGAGAGATGGGAATGGAGCATGGTCTTGAAGGTGGAGTGGTTTTGGGTGATTTGAATGTTGGGGGAGGGATTCCATATGTGAGCGAGGGAGAAAGACAGGAGAAATTGTCCAGGTGCACGTAAGGGTTTGTACACTTCAAGGAGGTTCTGGTTACGGGACCTGAGTAGTCTGTCAGGATGATGCAAGGTGATTATGGAGGACAGGGAAGGGCAGTTAGAGGGTTTGAAAATGAGCTTGTGATCAGTTAACAGTTTTATGTAAAAGAGATAGTGGGAGAGTTCCAGCCAGTTCAAAGGGTGGAGTGCATCACAGTGGTGGGAGGAGGATTTGGTCTCACTAGCAAACTTAAAGATTTTATCGTAGCAGGATGACAGTTAAGACTTCAGGGTGGATTGAAGGTTGTTAAGGAGGGAGGCTCCATACAAGAGAGAGGGGATGAGGTAGGAAATGGACAGTTTATGTTTGGAAGAGGGAGTGAGATAATGGCTGTGATGATACAGCATTCCGAGCTTTTGGTGTGTTTTCTTAATACTAGTTTGTATATGAATGTCAAACTTTAAATGTTCATCAGTGATAACACCTATAAGTTTTGTATGGGAGACTATTTCAATGGGAATCTTATTCTGACTGACTATGGAGAAGGATTTTTTATCGACAGAGGCTTTTTTAGATGGGGTAAAGATCATGGTTTTGGATGCATTGAGAGCAAGGTGATTTTTCAGTATCCACGACTCGGTACAAGAGACGGCATCTTGTGCTAGTTGCATGAGTTTGAGGAGAGATTGAGCATAGCAAATTATGGTGGAATCGTCTGCATATTGGACAAATTTGATATTAGGAATGCACTGATGAAAATTAATGAAGATGTTAAAAAGTAAGGGACCCAGTATTGAGCCTGGTGGAACTCCTGTTGGAGTGTGAAGGAAGGAAGAGGTACTATTTGTCCACTTGATGGCTTCCTGTCTATTAGAAAGGTAATTGGGAAACCAGTTAATAGTGGAGGGGGAGAGATTGAGAAGAGAGAGTTTGGACAAGAGAAGGTTGTGGGAAACCGTATCAAAGGCCTTTGATAAGTCTAGGAGAAGGTTAGATGCAATGTTGCCAGAGTCTCGGGCATGGTTGATGATGTCAAGGAAGGAGATAAGGGCAGTGGTAGTGCTATGTCCAGGTCTAAATCCATGTTGAGTTGGAGAAATAAATTGATTGTCTAGGAGGTAGGGAAGGAGTTGTAAGTGTATGCACTTTTCAAGGAATTTTGAGATACGGGATAGGATGGCTGCAGGATGGAAGTTGGAAATTTCAGTGTTGTTGCCTCCTTTGTGGACGGGAATGATGAATGCTTACTTCCAGAGCAGGGGTACATAGGATTCTTGGATTGAACGTTGATAAGTATGGTGATGAGAAGGGCTATGCCATCAGCAGCTAGCTTGAGAAAGTTAGATGGAAGGTTGTCTGGGTTATGAGAGCATGGTTTTAGTTTTAGTAGAAGTTTTTTTTATGGTGTGCAGAGAGACTGGTTGTATGGTAAAGGGGGGGATGAGTAGTGTTGATGCCAGTGGGACTAGAGTTGAGGGTGTGGGATGAGGGTGGAGTAGAAGTGTTATTGGAGAATGATGTGCTGAGCTTGGCTATTAAATCAATAAAGAAAGAGTTGAATTGGGTAGCTAAGATATGATCTGGAGAGTTAGGGTCAGGGCAGGGATTGTCTTTTTTGCCAGGAGAGAGGAGAGCAGATATACTGCTCCAAAGTTTTGGAGGGTTGGATCTATGATTGTTTTGAAGCTTGGAGTAATAGGACTTTGGTCTAAAGAAATTTGTTTTTTATTTTATTAAGGAGTTGCTTATACTCCGTAAGGGTGTTAGGTGTTTTAGATTTATGGTAACGCCACCAAGATTTATCTCAGAGATGCAGGAGTGTAATAGTTGCTTTAGTTAGCCAAGGGGTGGGTTTGCTTTTGATTCTTTTAGTTCGGGGGGAGGGAAGCTATCTAGTAGGTTATTGAATGTTGTATTGAAGTATGTAACAGCATCAAGAGGGAGGGTTTTTACAGGGTTCCAGTTCATATGTTTTAGTGAGTCAGAGAAAGCTAGAGGATTGAAGTTTTTTAGGGTACGAGTTGTGATCTAGTTGTGGTGAAGATGGAGGGAGGATGGTGATCGACAAGCAAAGGCAGGGAGATGATCACTGAAGGAGTTGGGTAGGGTGTCGTTGTCAGAAATAGTGTTGGGGTGAGAAACTAATATCCATTCCAGAATGCTACCGGAGTTATCTTTATTAAATCTGGTAGGAGAGGTAATTTTTTGGGTGTAGTTGTATATTTACATCACCTAGTAGGATTAATGTTTCATTGCTTATGTTGGATGAGAACCAGGAGAATGTCTTCAAGAATGGGGATGTTATTTCTTGATGGAATATAAAGAGCAGCTATACATATATTTTTGTGGTTATTAATTTTCAGGAGGGCCAAGATTAGTTCAGCTGTTGCAAATTGGGGTATACGTTTGGTAAAGGGTGTCACTGTTAGGGAGGAGCAGAAAAGTAAGGCTACTCCACCACCTTGTAGTTGGGAGGGGTAATTTCGGAATCTTTTATGTGGGGTTTTAGCCATGTTTTGGTGATAGAGAGAATGTCAGGGTGGTAATGGGATAGCCAAACATGAAGGGTAGGAAGTTTCTTGCATAAACTTTGGGTGTGAATAGTAGCAAAAAGGAGACATCTATGGTGAGAGGGTTTGGAAGACAAGTTAGGGTTAGAAGTATGGTTGACTAAGGGTCCAGGATTAGGATGTATGTCACCAGAGAGGAGGATAGAGATTAGTTGGAGTAGGAGGGAGGCAAGCTCTTAGATTCACTGGAGTTGAAAGCAGGGTAGCTGGAGAGGTATGGATTGTGAGGGATTGGGACTGTATTACAGATATCAGAAAGAATCTTTCTAGTAAAGGAGAGAGTCATTATAGTAACAGAGGTGAGGAGAGATACAAGTTGACATATGCAAGTAATGTACATTTTTCCAAGTAAGACAGACTTGTGGTTTAAGTATGTGTACAGCAAATACCTTTGACTCAGTTTTATACTGCTGAGAAACTCTGTTTTGTTTCCTGTCTCTGGATTTCTTAGCAGAAGTAATTGTCTTCTTCCCTAAGGTCGGTCTGTCAATTTAGTGTCGTGTTGACTCTCAGGAGCTGTTCTGCATGAATTTGCTTTAAGTCAGGTAATTGTGACATTGCTATTTGTATGAGAAAAATGTCCAGCAATGAAACTTTTGAGCTTGTGTCTCTGAGGTAACATCAGCTCTGCCAAGTAAATCCTTTCTGACTTTATCATAGTCCTGGTAATCAGTACTCTCCATATCCAAGAAGGCCCTCTGTAGTTGTCCAGTTAACTGTGCTGATAAGATCTTGCCCCAGTCACCTAAATCCCATCTGTCTTGGCATACTGCTCAAAAGTAGTAAAATATGCTTTGTGGTCCTCCTCCTGGGTAAGCAGTTTTTAACTATGACATTGTTTTTAAGTAGGCACCATCTTGGCTGTGGCAAACATTCCTTTGGATGCGGCTGCTGGGGTCTGCAGTAACCACTCCACTTTGGTTTTCTTCACATATGGACACACACACACATGCACAGAAAAGCTTCCCAGCACATCATAAGACATCCCCACCTCTTAGGGAGACTAGACTCGCATTGGCGTAGATGGGTCTCAGGACTTTGGCAGTAATGCTTGGTGCCAAAAGTGACTGCTGCATTCCACCAGTGTAGAAGAATAATGCAGCTAAGACCATTGATTTTGTTTTTCTTTTTTATAAAAATAGCACATCATGTTATAAGTACAACTAAGGAAAGTTCAAGTAGAACAAAGTCTTGTGGGTTAATTAAATGCACAACAAATACCTTTGACTCAGTCTTATACTGCTGGGAAACTGTCTCTTTTGGTAACTCTCTCTCTCTTTTTCTATGCATTCCTCTGTCAGGAATAATTTACAGCTTCTTCTCCGAGGTCTTTGTTTCACAGCAGTTGATTCTGACCATCCCATATCCGCTTTGGTTTCCCAGTCCATATCCACATAAAGGGCAGATGCTCTGTGCATGAGCTTGTCTCAGTCCTTTTTGTTTCTATCACACTCAAATTCTCATTCAGCAAACCTGTTCATATTAATTCAGACAGGCATCTGTCTATACATGTAGAGCTGAACAAAACACTTACTTCATTTAAAGGGACATCCTTCTGCTTACAGATTTTTTGGATCGCAGGCATTGATGTTCTTCGTCTCACATTGCTGCAGTCATAACCTGTGGGTAGTCCGCTGTCCTCGGTCGGCCCGAATACCAAAGGGTTAGGCTGGTGTCGGTCATGGGCACCCGGAGCTGACGTCAGTACGTAGGAGTACTTAAGTGCATGACCGACGCCATATTCTCAGTCTTTCTTGCCGCGTGGTCCAAAGCAGAAGCAGCGTTTGCAAGTGCCGTTCGGCATTCTGAAATTTTCAGTTTTCGAGTTTCAGACCGAAGACCAAGTTGGGCTAAGTACCCCATTGGGGAAAAATTTTGTCTTTTCTTGCCTCAGTTAATCCGGATGTCAGAAAAAGTTAATAATTGTATTTCTTGTGGGAAACAGATACCTCATAGGGACTATCATTCTCTCTGTATTCCTTGCTTAGGGCCTGAGCACGACGTAGTCGGGTGTCGCTTTTGCGCTAGATTTAATAAGCGCACCATTAAACGCAGATTAGACTGTGCTAGGCTTGTTTTCGGTAAGCGGTGTAACTACAACATGCCGTCGGATCCTCCGACGCCCGCTACCGCTAAAAAGCGAAAAGATAAATCTTTCAGGTCTAAACTGGATGAGTTGTCCGTTACGGACGCCGGTTCTATGGAATCTACGGTTGAATCTGTGGATCCAGCCGAGGTCTCGGCTGAATCCCAGGGGGAACCCTTACTTTTACAGGAGTTGGCCTCTCAGGAGTTAGGTCAGGCCGAGGGTGCCTCTCAAGTTTCTGTGGTTCCATCCTTACAAAAGGTTATTAGGCCTTCTACTTCAGTCACTAAAGGCCCTGCTAAGGCTAGACCAGGTGTTTCGGGTACGGGACACAGCTCTAGTTCTTCGGATTCTGTTCCTAAAAAACATATGTTGAAAATGGCAGAGGATTTGATTACTTTGATCAGGGGTTCTATGCCCCCTCCAGAGAAGAGGCCTAGGGTGGAGGCAGATTTAGAGGGAATGGAGCATTCCTCAGATTACTCTGAGTCTTCAGCTGAAGATATTCAGGATTTTCCTCCCTATTCTGATTCGGATGCAGAGGATTCCTGTCCTTCTGCTTCACCTCCAGAGGATTTTTCATTTTCTGAAACCTTGCATTCCATGAGGGAGCATTTCAAGTGGGAAGGTCAGGATTTTTCAGATTCTCGTAAGAGGCTTAGAGAATTTTTGTTTTTGCCACAGCATAGACCTTTGGCTATTCCCCCTGTTTTAGATGTTGTTCAGGATGTTTTTTCTGAAGCTTCCCTTAATCCTGATTCTTTACCCCCTGCTCCTGTCAAGCCAGACAGGTATTACAGAGTTCCAGAGGCACATAAATATTTGTACAAGAGCCCTAGAGCTGATCCGGAAACTATTATTCAAGGGCCTAAGGGTGTCAGGGCTTCTGTGGTTAAGAATCCAGTACCTTTGGATAAAGATTCTAGAGCGTTGGATAGGTGGGGTAAAAAGTGTACACCTCTTCCACGTTAGCTATGAGGGCTTTAAATTGCCAATTCCATATGCTGAAGTATCAGAACTTTCTGTTAGGTCAATTGAAAGCTAAGGTAGATGCTTTAGCTGAGGGTATAGAGTGTAAGGAATTGCAGGACTTGGTTCATGCTTCAGATCAGGTTGGTAAACATTCCTTGCAGTGTGGCTCGATGCCCTTCAGGCTTCTTCCAGGGTGGCTGCTACTGGTTCAGTTATTCGTAGACATGCCTGGCTTAAGGATCAAAATTTGTCAGAGCATGTTAAAGCTCGGATTTTGGATGCTCCCCTTCAATCTGAAGTTCTTTTTGGTTCCCCTGTGGAGTCAGTTTTGAAAAATATGGAAGACAAAGCTAAGTCTATGCAGACAGTTAAGGAATTTTTGCAAGTGCAGCCCCCTAAGTTTAGCAGGAATTGCCCTGCAAGAGGATGGTCTTACCCTTCTTCGGATTTTCAGTCTAAGGGCAGGTCTCGACGTGGTAGGGGCAGGACTCACGCTCAGGGTTCTTTCAGACCTAGGACTTGGAGTTCTCCTGCACAATCTTCTGGTGAGGGCAGGGGTCAGCCTTTTCGTAAACAGACCCAATGACCTGTATCTTCAGCTGCCGGGCCCTTCTCTTCTGGCAGCTCCTCTAGGAGGAAAGTTGGCACTTTTCAATCAAAATTGGCATTTGGTCACCCAGGACAAATGGGTGTTGGACATAATAAATCAAGGCTACAAGTTTTATTTTCACACTTTTCCCCCTTTCAAAGGCATGCCAGATGTACCTCCTCAGCAAAGGATGGAGGCTCAGGATCAAATTTCTTTGCTTTTACGGATGGGGGCAATCCAGGTGGTACCTTCGTCAGAAGAAGGCCTAGGGTTTTATTCTCATCTATTCCTAGTGCCAAAGAAAGGAAACACTTGGAGGCCAATTCTGGATTTGTCCATTCTCAATACATACCTAGACATTCCGAAGTTCAAGATGTTAACTTTACAACAACTTCTGCCTCTGCTAGGAAAAGAGCACTGGATGGTAACTCTGGATCTCAAAGAAGCCTATCTTCACATTCCTATCAGGCCCAGCTGCAGGAGATTCCTGCATTTTTGGGCTGGTACTTCTCATTATCAGTTCTCTGCATTGCCCTTTGGTTTATCTACTGCGCCCAGGGTGTTCACAAAGGTTCTGGCTCCTGTAATAGCTTACTTAAGACTGAGGGGAATACAAATTTATTCTTATCTGGACAACTGCTTGATTCTTGCTCAAGACAAAAACAAGTTACTTCAACAGCTACAGTATGTGATGGCAGTTTTAAGGTGCCTAGGGTATTCTGTGAACGAAACAAAGTCCAGTCTAGTACCCTCTCAGGACATGTGCTTTCTGGGTGTGAGACTGAATACAGCCTCTCAGATGGCTTTTCTGACCCCGGACAAACAAAGAACTCTTCACCTCTACTTTCAGCAATTATCAGTACAGTCCAGGCTGACTGCAAGGACAGTCCTTCAAGCCTTGGGGTTCATGGCATCTTGCATTCTGGTACTTCCCAATGCCAAACTGCATATGAGGAAGCTACAATGGTATCTCAAAAGTGTATGGACTCAACACTGCCACGATTTGGACACTGTCATTCCGATAATACCGTGCATCCAGAAGGAATTCTTGTGGTGGGCACAGGAATGTCACCTAAACAAGGGACTCTCTGTGACCCAACCAGAGGCGAGTCAGATCTTAACGACGGTTGCCTCAGACCTGGCTTGGGGAGCACACTTCAATGGGAAATGGATTCAAGACACGTGGCCTCCCAAATTACAGCATTTGCATATCAACATGAAGGAGATGTTAGCAGTCCAGCTTGCCCTGATGGCTTTCAAGGGCCTACTTCAACCAGGACAGGTGTTGATTCAAACAGACAACACTACAGTCATGTGGTACATCAACAAACAGGGGGGGACCCATTCTTACCCTCTTTGCAGACAAGCTATGATATTGTGGGAGACTGCTCTGGGGTTGCACATCACTCTTCAAGCACGGTTTCTGCCAGGAGCACAGAACTCCCTAGCAGATGTATTGAGCAGACAAATTGTGGATCCCCACGAGTGGAAATTGGATCCTCGGGTATTTCAACAGTTGACAGTGGCTTGGGGAACTCCAGACATAGATATGTTCGCTTCTCCTCTAAATTTCCAACTACCAACATTTTGCACAAAGATGTTTCACCCAAAAGCTTGGAAAGTGGACGCTCTATCTTTCAGTTGGAACAACCTTCACGTCTATGCTTTTCCTCCTCTGCCTCTCCTTACCAAGGTACTCTTGAAAGTCAGGAGGGACAAGCCTTGCATGATTTTAATAGCACCAGATTGGCCACGTCAGCACTGGTATCCTCTGCTGAGAAGTTTAATTCAGGAGCCTCCTTGGCCTTTACCACAGCTTCCTCACTTGTTGTCCCAGTCAAGCAGTCATTTGCTCAATGTCAGGGTGCAGTCCCTGCATCTAACGGCCTGGCGTATTCTGTTTTAGAGCCTGGGGTTCTCAGCTTCCCAGCAGGTTTTGATGTCATTTTGGAAGCTAGGCGGCCTAGCACTAGAAAAGTTTATGCTGATAAATGGAAGAGATTTTTTCTTTGGAGCACAACAAAGGATTTTGATGTCTCGGTACCTAATTTGAGTTGTACACTGCAGTACCTTACTGAATTACTGGACAAGGGTTTGTCGTTCTCCTCTGTGAAGGTTCAAGCTGCAGCCATTTCTGCTCACTATGATTGTGACCCTCCTTTATTTTCTCACCCTTTGTTTAAGCAATTTCTTAGAGGGGCAAAAAATATAAGACCCCCACAAAGAGCTCCTACTCCTTCCTGGGATCTCAATTTTGTGTTGGAGAAGCTTACTTTGCCTCCTTTTGAACCTGCAGCTACGTCTGAATTGAAGTTTTTGTCTTGGAAGACTGCCTTTTTGTTGGCCATTACTTCTGCCAGAAGGGTATCTGAATTTCAGGCTCTCATGGCAGTTGAACCCTTTCTAATATTCCATAAGGATAGAGTTTCTTTGCCTACTAACCCTACTTTCATGCCAAAAGTGATTTCTAATGTGGCCTTGAACCAGTCTATCCATTTGCCTACCTTTTATGCTGATCCCCAAAATAAGGGGGAAAAATCTTGCATTCTTTGGATATACACAGGCAGTTACGTTATTATTTGAGCAGAACTAAGGAGTTCAGACAGACTCAACAGTTATTTGTTACTTTTGCTTTGGGTTCACAAGGGAAAGCTGTTTCAAAGCAGACTATTTCAAGGTGGATTGGTAATTGCATTGCTTTTTGTTATTCTCACCATGGGAAGAATGTTCCTGCTGGGATTAGACCTCATTCCACTAGGGCTACGGCCACTTCTACTGCTTTTTTGAGGGGTGTAGCTACTAAGGACATTTTGGAAGCAGCTACTTGGAGTTCAGTTCATACTTTTACTAAGCATTATCATCTCCCTCTTTTCTCCAAGTCCAGGGCCGGGTTTTCCACTGCAGTCTTACAGGGCATGTTAGCAGCCCTTAATGCCTTTTAGTTTGCCAGCCTCCCTTTTCCTTTGCTTTGGGATTCTACCCACAGGTTATGACTGCAGCAATGTGAGATGAAGAACATAGTACAGTTTTGTACCTACCATAAATGTAGATGTTTGAGGATCCACATTGCTGCAGTCCTATTTTCCCTCCCTCCTTCCCCGCTTTGGTTTGGGGTTGTGGTTGTTGTTATTATTATTATTACTTGGGGATTATTGTTATTTCTCTCCTTTATGGCTCTGGCCTTTTCTTTTTAAGGCCTTCTGACATCTGGGGCAAGAAAGACTGAGAATATGGTGTCGGTCATGCGCTTAAGTACTCCTACGTACTGACATCAGCTCCGGGCACCCATGACCGACACCAGCCTAACCCTTTGGTATTCAGGCCGACCGAGGACAGCGGACTACCCACAGGTTATGACTGCAGCAATGTGGATCCTCGAACATCTACATTTATGGTAGGTACAAAACTGTACTTTTTCACCAGTATAAAATGGTTTTATGTCACTTGTGCTCTTGCTTTTGGTGAGATCTGCAACACTATGCTGTAAAATCTACATCATATTAAAGTTCCAGAAGGTTAAGATTTACTATATATAGTCAGGGGAACACTGCCACTAAGCTATTCCATATAATTAATCAGGTGATAACTCGTATAATAAACTGTTAATGATTATTTAGTGTTTTAATTAAATGATGCAATGGTATAAAACTAGCAAACATCTTCACAAAGTAGTAAAAGCCTATACCAAAATTAAGATGAGTTCCAGCTGTTTTTCCTAGCAAACACTTGGATCTCACTATCAGTTGAAGTAAAGAAAAGTCACTGACTTTCTAGCTTTCAAAAACTCAGACAAAACTCTTCAGCAATGCTTTAGTATGTCACAGAGCAGCAACACACAATATCTCTATTCCTTCTAAATAACTTGCTGTTTGCTCATTTCTACTAATTGCCATATCTGCGTAGGTGCTCTCCCCTCTGCCACTTTTCACACTTCATGTACATCATCTCTCTGTCTACACTTACCCAATATCTACTTGTCTATATCGAGCACTTTTCCCACTTTCACCTACTTTCATCCACGTCTGCATCTTTAAAGTGCTTTGGTCCCTTTCTGAAGCAAGTATAAAGTGGTAAACCCTTGATGTTGGGTTTGACTTCTTCACCATTTACCATGCCAGTTTGTTGCAAACAAGTGTGTTGTTTTTGCTTTGTATTTTAAGGATGACTGTCCGAAAATTTTCTAGGAGCTGTAAACTCCTGCCATGGCATTTTGAAAGAGTCAAGGCCTCATTACCAAAATTAATGCATAGGCTAAATGCTTCAGTAGACGTTTCTTACATCCTAAAGAGAAGTTGTTATCTAGGTCTTCCAAGTGGAACACCTGATACTGAAGATTAACAAGTCAAGTTGTAGTAGTGAAACCACAATGTAATTACAAAGGTGCTCTTCTAAAGAAGTAAATTACTTCTGCATGCCTGTAATGCTTTGCAGAACAATGCAAGTCATTGCCCAGTACCTGCGTTGGCATCATTTTGTTGCAGTGGTTATAGAGAAAAACTGGGTAAACAGTGAAACTGAAAATCATATAATCCATAATAACTTGCAACTTTAATATGAGGACTATAACTGGAAATGAAATAAGCTGCAAAACAAAGAAAAGGGACCAGTACATTTTAACCTAACAATATCCTTCCATATCACATTTCAGTATTCCTCACTTGATCTCCTGCCAAGGGTAGTCCAACATCCAGCCAGTATACCAAAGCCTTCAGCTCTTATAGGTGCCATACGTCACACATATGCTCCCCGTGCAAGATTTAGGGCATAAAGGTGAAGTGCGGATGCAAACAGGCAGAAGAACTTCTTTGCCGCCAGTCCGAATGCCATTATTGTACTTCTGCTCTGCTGATAGAAAACTAAGCATATTTCCTCTGTTGTTAAGGATCCATAAAATGCAGGGCAGGATTTCACTCCGGGTTTATTTAATGTTTTAATGGCCTTGAAGCCTCCTCAAGGGCCGTCTGTTCCTGCTCCCTCCTGGTCTTCCACTCTTAAGAGGCCTAGGGAATTGGACTCCTCAGATGAGGGGTTGGTTTCTGGGGAAGGGTCTCTCTCTTATTCTTCCCAAATTCCTTCCTCCCTGGACTACAGTTCAGAGGAAGAGGATTATTTTGAGTCTCAACTCCCCCTGGAAGAATTGTCCTTTGGGGATGCTATTGCCCTTGTAATGGACTATATTAAGTGGATCATTCAAAAGAGGTACTGTGAGCTCCTACAGACTGAGTCTTCCAAACCATCAGCTGTCCCTCCTGTTCTGGCTACCCTTTTGGATACTTTTTCAGCAGTCTTTGTAGCTCCTGACTGTCAGCCTCCCGCTCCAAAGAAGCCTGATAGGTTCTACAAGGTGCCTGATTACTGCATATTTCTTTATAAGTGCCCTTTTGCTGATCCTTCATTGAAATCTGTTTGTTTCTGACAAGCCCTCTAAGGTGTTGCCATCTACTAAGCTCCTCCTTTCTGATAAGGATAGTAGAGCTATGGAAAGGTTGGGAAGAAAGTTCATACTACTGCCACAGTGTCCTTTAAGGCTATTAACTACCAGACTCGTATGACCATGTTTTGTCCCTCCTTTCCTAGGTTTCTAAAGTGATAACTGAACTTTCCAATTCGGAAGGGAAGGCTTCTGCCCTTTCCCTCTCAGGGTCCACTTCTCAAGTTGCCCATCACTCAGTAAAATGCAGCTGATGACTCTTTCTTTCAAGACCTACCGCCTTTAGTTCAGTGATGAGACGTTATTCCTGGTTCTGTCTTCAGGCTTTGACAATATCACAACTAAACTTTTGGATGTACCTCTGGATAACAGAAGTCTTTTTGGGATTGTTGTTCCTGACCTATTCAAGTCTTTACATGATAAGAGTAAGACCTTGCAGGAACTTAAGCATATCTTTGTCTTCCGTATTTCCAAGCTTCAGAGGAACTATCCTTCCAAGTCTGCCTTTGTTCATTGACAAACTTGTCCCCTTCTTAATGGTAAGGGTTCTAGGCATGTTACTCCTGCTAAGTCTACTCAGACTCCTCCTTCCCACAGCCTGGTTCTGATGTTTGGCCGTCCCTTCCCCTCAGCCAGGTCCCCTGTCTCTCTGCCTTTCTTTTTCTCTCCTAAATTAGCAGCAGATCACCTCAGATGCTTGGGTACTGTTGATTATCCATCAGGAATGTTTCATGGTTTGGAAATCCTTTCTTCCCTTTTCAGCCATTCTTCAACCTCCTTGAGAATAGCTTCCTCAATTCTGGGCCTTTCTCTGCTCAGCACCTTTCTCAAGATCCTTTTTTTTTTCAGATGTCTCTTCAGACCTTGTTTCTTCTTCTTCCTCCTCCCCAAGTCTTTATGGTTTCTGTAGATCTCAAGGATGGATACCTTCACATCCATATTCACCCTCTGTTCAGAAAACTTTTATGTTTCTCTATTTCTTCCTTGCATTTTCAGTTCTCTGCTTTACCCTTTAGCCTTTCTACTGCCCCAATGGTATTCACCAAATGCTTTGCTTCTGTCATTGCTTTTTTTGCTGGCTTTGGGGTATACAGATTTTGCCCTACCTAGATCTACTCATTCAAACTCCTTCTCCCAGAAGTCTGTTGCAGGGTCTCCGGTTTACCATTTGTCTTTTACACAGCCTGGGGTTCACCATCAACTTCCAAAGTCAGATGGTCTTTGTGTTTCACTGTTGCAGTCATCACCTGTGGGCTATCCCTGCTGTGGTAGCCCTCAGCCGGCCCGAATGCCAGAGTCCATGTTTTTCTGCGTCAGCTGCTGTCTCCTGCAGACTGACATCAGGTTGTCAATGCTATAAAGCAAGGCAGCTGATGCCATTACACCAGTCTTTTTTGCAGTGGAGCCCGTAGCAGAAGCAGTTCACAAGTGTGCCGGTCATTTGCTAACAGAGCTCGGATCACAGCTGAAAACGTGTAAAGCTAAGTACCCAATTAGAGATCTCTTTTTCTTGTACTAACAGATGTCTGAAAAAGTCAACAATTGTCTCTGCCTGTGGAAAGCAGATCCCACACCAAGACTTCCATTCATACTGCGTCACTTGTTTAGGCCCAGACCACGACGTCACCCATTGCTGGTTTTGTGCCCTCTTTAATGCGAGAACCATTCGGGCAGGTATTTTTATCCTCCATCTTCACAAATGGCATTGGTCAGCCAACAGTCCGTAGAGCCTCCAAAAAAATGTAGGGATAAAGATAGAGACAGACCACACAAGGCTAAGCCTTCCAACGACTCTTCCGCTAAGGTCATCTGTTCTCCGGAATTCAGTGAGGCACTTTCGCAGCCACTGATTCCCGATGCGATAGCTATGTAGGCCTCTACCAAAACCCTTTTGGAGTCTGGTTTGCTGCAGAAATCTTCTTCGTCTTTAGAGCCTTTGGTTGTCGGTACCTCAGTTGGGTCCGGAGCCGCAATGCAGGCACCGGCTTCCGAGGAGGTCTTTCGCACTACCGATTCTAGTCAGAAACTAACATCTTCACACCTGACTACCGTTTCGCTCAGACCACTGAATACTCTTAGGCCTGGAATCCATGCCACCCCTAGAAAATCTACCTGTAGCCACCATCTTACTCCCACCCCTCCTCCCCAGGCCCAGATGCTTAAGGTGGTGGAGGATCTTATTCCCCTTATCAGGGGCAGTCAAGCCACAACTTCTAAAAGGAAAATACACCCTTCTCCTGAACTATTGACAGAGCAAGATTCTGAGGAATCAGATTATTCAGATTTTGAAGAGGAACAACAAACTTTAACTGCTTTTGAGGATTCAGATGCAGAGGACTCCATCCTTTCTGTCTCCCCACCAGAAGACCTCTCTTTTGTGGAAACTCTCCACACCCTCAAGGAAGATTTCCAATGGGAATCTCAGGATTTCCCTCATATAAAGAAAAGACTAAGAGAATTTCTAGACCTACCCCAGCAGAGACCCCTTGCCATCCCCCCTATTTTAGAAGTGGTGGATGATGTTTTCCATGAATCCAGTTTAGCCGCGGACACCCTCCCACCTGCTAATAAGTAAACCAGACAGGTATTACAGAGTATCAGATTCTCACAAATACCTATACAGAAATCCTGCTGCAGACCCGGAGGTCATTTCACAGGGACCTGAGGGAGCCAGGGCTAGTTCTGCTAAGAATCCTACACCTTCTGATAAGGATGCCAGAGCTCTGGACAGATGGGGTAAAAAAGTGTACATCTCTGCAACCTTAGCTGTCAGAGCCCTCAACTGTCAGTTCCATATGTTAAAATATCAACAGCACACTTTGGAACTATTAAAGCAAAAGCTTTCTGCCTTTCCTGACTGTGCCAATTGTAAGGAGTTAGCAGATTTATTGCACTCTACTTGTCAAGTGGCAAAGCACTCTTTACACTGTGGATATGATGCACTAGAAGCCTCTAGCAGGGCAGCAGTGTATGGATCTGTCTTTCGGAGACTTACATGGTTGAAGGAACAACCTCTAGCTGATCATGTCAAGCCTAAATTAATTGATGTGCCTTTGGATAAAGACCACTTGATCTGAAGTAGTTAACTTCATTTGGTCTACAACCTGTGGGTATCGGATCCGATTTGGATCTGAGCCGGCAGCTTTCCAATCTTACAGATCCGAGCTCCAAGCTTCTCCCTCTTACCCATAATACCCTGCTACCTCCTTGTAACCCCCAGATCTCGTTTGCCGCGGCTTAAGATAGCTTCTCAGAACGAGCTCAGAGTTGGTTTGTGAGTAGTTTAATAATAGAATTCTTATTTTTCACTATATTTCCCTTTGTGTGTGTGTGAACCTCAGGTAGTTTATCATAGTGGTTCCTGTTTCTTTAGCTATAGTTTATTTAATTGTTTAGTTCATAGGTTCATAGTTTAGTACTATAAGCTAATTGCCCTTGTGAGCCATTTTAAGCCTAGCCAATTATCCCTTGTGAGACTCGAACCCTGCACCTTGTGTTTGTAAGGCAAACACCTTAACCATTAGGCCACCCTCCCAACTAGTCAGCTAGTACCCCTAACCCCACTAGAGTGTGTGAAGGTGTGTGCTGCTTCCTTTTTCCTTTACAATGGCCAAAGGCCCTAAGGCCATTTTTTCTAAATGCACTGAGTGTGGTCATAAGCTGTCCCCAGTGGATGGCCACACTTGGTGTGTGTTATGCCTGGGTGTGGAACACCTTTCCACAGGCTGCACTATTTGTGCAGCCTTTAATCCCAGAGCATTAAAAGACAGAAAGGCCAAGCTGATTTTGGCGGGCCTTCTGCCACCAGAATCTTCTTCGGCTTCTGCTGTGGTGCCAGCTGTTACCACGGCTGTCCCACCTGCCACTCCCGATCCCCTGGCCGGGACTCACCCTCCCTCTTTGGCCCAGGAGGAAAGGGAGGGCAGAAAAAAGGATGAGAGAGACAGGGAGAGAGAAAGAGAGAAACATCGGAGTCGACTCCCTCGGCTCCGCCACCTAAAGTTGCTGCTTCTCCCTTGAAGGTCTCCGAGTCTACCCCCTCTCGGCTCCGCTCCCCACGTTTCTCCCCGGAGCCAGAGGAGGAGACTCTGTCACCTTCTAGGTCATCAATGTGACCTTCCCGGCCGCCTTCTACCTCTAGTATGTCTACTAGGAGTTTGTCGGACGCAGATATGGATCGGATGATGCATCGATTTTTGCAAGCTCAAATGCAGTTGGGAGTGCTCCTGCCTCCCCCTTTTTTGCCCCTATTGCTCCTTCTCCGACCCGCTTTCGGGTCTCGAAGCTGTTGAATCCGGTTGGCTTTGGAGCCGGGGTGGGGCCAGTGCCGACGGCGTTCACATCTTCGGCGCCGACCATGCCCTCGGGTCTATCGGATCCAGGATTCTTGTCGGATCCGAGCTCTTGGAGCCGTGGGGCGGGCGTCAGATCCGGAGGGGCTAGTGGAACTTCAGCTCCGTCCAGGTCGGGTCACACTACCCTTTCGGATCCGATCGGGTCGCCTTCGGCACTGATCCGTACGTCGGAGCCGAGGGAACTGCTCGCGGTTCCAAGGGAGAGCAGTTCACCGTCGGCATTCGATGTAGTGGAGAGGGTCCTATCGAGGGACTCGAGACCCCCGGTTCTTGCTCCGGACCAGCCCGTCTCTCCCACACAGTTGAACCTAGCCTCCATCATCCGACCCAGGGACAGCCTGCGCTTACGTCCCAGATGGTTCCCTTGGAGGAACAGGACATCGCTGGTGAGGCCTCTTCGGACAGCCCCCCCCCTGAGGAGGTGCCTTACAAGCGGAAGTGCAAGAGGAGGCACTTGGACTCAACTGAGTCCTTCACAGAGGACACGGACCTGGAGGAAGGGGAAGGTTCCCCAAGATTACCCCCCGAAGACATCTCCTTTGGAGACATCATGGAAATGTTACGCATCAGGGGAGGGTGGTTTGGCCAAAAGCCTTCCTCGGACGAGTCCGTGTTTCTGGAGGCGTTTGACGCAGGCCCATCTACCTCTTGGGTGTGTCCCCCCGCCGACCCCCTGGTAGATCGTATTACTACCAGGGCGTGGAAAATACCAGGGCGTGGAAGGAGCCAGACACTGTGGAGCCGATCCCCAAACATCCCGACAAAATACTCAGCCCCCCCCCCCTCGGACAAGGCATGTTGGAGTAAGGGTCCCCCTGTGGATGCTATGGTGGTGGCAGCGGCCACCAAGAAGGAACAAGCACAGGAGAGTTCCTCGGTGCATCCTCTAGATAAGGATTCTCGGATGATGGACCGTTTGGGAAAGCGAATGATCTCTTCAGCGACCTTCTCGGTAAGGTCTCTAAATTACATGGCACATGTTATTTGACTCCAGCGGGACCTGATTAAGGAGTACGCTGGATCACTCCCAGAGTCCGTGTCGGCCGAGGACAAGCGTACGTTCTCGTCCTGAATGGCCACTCTCAAGTCGATCACAAACACATCCATGCGGCTCCTCTCCCATGCCACAGAGGGAGCGGTTAGGGCTAGCGGGACAGGCGTCGTCTTACGAAGACAGGCCTGGCTCCATCTTTGCGACTTTGCGGAACCCTTTAAGGCGTCCTTCGCAAACGCCCCTTATGACGGTTCAATGCTCTTTGGCAAGACCATCTGCAACATGCTTTTCCAGAGCGAGAAAGACTGGAAGACGTCTGCCGTAGGGATCCGCTTCTCGGCTCCCCAGAGGTCCTATTCCAGGAACCAAAAGGGACAGAAGAAGATGTGGTTCCGGAAGACTCAACAACCCCGTTTCGCTCCGGAGACCTCATCCTTCAGAGGCAGAGGAGGACAAGGTGGACGCCAGCCCAGAGGCAGAGGGGGCCCACAGAACTTTGGGTCGAGAGAACCTTTCGCGGACTGACCCGCACAGCAGCCCTGAGGGGTTGCCCGACTGCTCTTCTCTGGAGGCAGTCGGGGGGCGCTTCTCAAAACACCTTGCCAAATGGGAGTCCATCACCGCAGATCACTGGGTGCTCCGAATTGTATTCAGAGGATATTCAATCCCCTTCTTAACCTACCCTCCTCGATCAAGAGGAATCCCCAATGTCCCACTCGGTCAGAGGATGCAGCAGCTATAGAAATTCAAGGGCTGCTAAGAAAAAGAGCAATCCAGCCCGTCCCCCCAGAGCAGTCCGGATTAGGGTTTTACTCCAGGTTTTTTTGGTGCCAAAAAAGATGGGGGACCTAAGACCCATACTCGACCTATCAACACTGAACCTGTCAGTACCCAAAGAGAAATTCCGGATGGTCACTGTTCAATCCATTCTCCCACTGTTACAGGAGAACGACTGGATGTGCTCGATAGACCTCCAAGACGCGTACTACCACATTCTTATGGACAGACAATCCAGGAGGTTTCTCCGCTTTCGTCTAGGAACCAGTCATTACCAGTTCAGGGTCCTACCCTTTGGTCTCACCACAGCCCCCAGGGTGTTTACCAAGGTCATGGCAGTAGTAGAGGCCCACCTGAGACTTCAGGGCATACAGGTCTTTCCGTACCTGGACGACTGGCTCCTTACCGCCCCCACCAGGCATCAACTTTGCTCAAACAGAGATTACCTGTTAAAACTAGCTCACCAACTAGGGATCTCAATCAACCTCAGGAAATCATCTCTGCAACCCACCCAAATTTTGAATTTCATAGGGGCCAGGATAGACACGACACAATCCAGAATTTTCTTGACAACCGACAGACTACGCAATCTTTGCCTCCTAATCTTGGACCTCTTGCAATCTCCTGCGCCACTTGCCATATTGGTCCTGAGGGCCCTGGGATCCATGGTGACTGCCATCACTCCATCCCCGTTCGCCCGTCTGAAAATGAGAATCCTTCAATGGACTCTTCAAGTGCAATGGTCTATTCTTTTTTAACCCCTATCTACCCCTATTCCTCTCAGCAGAGTGTGCAAGGAGTTGCTTCTCTGGTGGCTTCATTCCAAAGACCTTCGGGAAGGACGTCCTTTCGTCCTACCTCCCCCACAAGTCACGGTGACCACGGACGCATCTCTCCTTGGGTGGGGGGGGCATTACAGGGGCAGATCCGTCCAAGGCACGTGGACTCCCACAGAGACCTCACTGCACATCAATGTACTGGAGATGAGGGCGGTGCTTTTAGCGTTGCAGGCTCTCCATCACCTTCTTCCTCCGGGTACGATTGCAATTCAATCAGACAACATGTCTGTAGTCTGGTACATAAACAAACAGGGGGGAACCAGATCCTGTACTCTTTGCAGGGAGGCCCTGAGAGTGTGGGAATAGGCGATCTCCACCAACCGCTTTCTCATAGCAACGCACATTCCGGGTCGGTCAAACATCTTGGCAGACAGGTTGAGTCGAACAATTCTCTCACCTTACGAGTGGTCTCTGAACTCAACAGTTGCGAACCAGATATTCCTCGCCTGGGGACAACCTTGCTGCGATCTCTTCGCTTCGCCTTCAAACACAAAGTGCAGCGAGTTCTTCGCTCTGATTCCCCCACCAGGGGAAGCCCCCAGAGACGCTCTAGTTTATGCTTGGCCATCCGATCTTCTGTATGCTTATCCCCTCTTCCCTTGATAACAAAGTTCCTACAGAAAGCTCGTCGGTTGGGGAGCAGAGTTATCCTCATAGCCCCATTCTGGCCTCGCCAGACCTGGTTCCTTTACTTATGGTCTCATCTAGTACATCCTCCCCGGATCCTAGATCCCAGTCCGGATTTGATTTCCCATCCACTGGAGCTCAAGACCCCCGACCTGGGTCATCTCAAGCTTTCAGCTTGGTTGATCCAGTTCCCCTAATGGCTAGGACTCCCGGATTATCCTCCTCTGTTAAGGCCATCCTATTGGCTGCGCACAAACCATCCACCAGAAAGATCTACAAGAGTAAATGGAAACGTTTTTCCCTCTGGGCAGAGATGAAGAATCTAGATCCTTTCACGGCCCCCATCCCAGCAGTCCTTGACTTTCTTTCACATATTTTTCAGCAGGGAGCTAGTGTGCCCACTATTAAAGTCCAACTGGCAGCTACCTCCCACTATCACATAGGTAACAATTCAGGACCCCTGCCTTCATCCAAGATCTGTAAATCATTCATGAAAGGAGCCTTCTTGTTACGACCCCTGATTAGAGATACAGTACCTCCATGGGATCTTACCATAGTTCTTCAAGCTTTAACTGGGCTCCCATTTGAACCGGCGGCCACAGTGGAATTAAAGTATGTATCTTGGAAGACAATCTTCTTGATTGCCATTACTTCCGCCAGGAGAATTTCGGAGCTTCACGCTCTGTGCTGTAAACCTCCATACATCATTTTTCATAAGGACAGGGTCTCCCTCAGGACCAATCCCTCCTTCCTGCCCAAAGTATCCTCAGAGGCCAATATCAATCAGTCTATCAATCTACCAGTCTTCTTTCCAAATTTTCAGAATAAAGGAGAGTACAGACTCAATTGTTTAGATTTTCACAGACAACTACGTTTCTACCTGAACAGCAGATATCAGAAAATCTGATCAACTTTTTGTGTCCTCTGCAAAATCACATTTTGGGAAGCCAGTCACTAAAGTTACATTAGCAAGGTGGATCTCCCGATGTATTCTCCTCGCCTACAAAAGTTCTGGTTGTCCTGAGCCCCTACACGTACGAGCACACTCTACACGATCTATGGCTACCTCTGCGGCATTTTGGTCAAGGGTCTCGTTAGATGACACTTGTGCAGCAGCAACTTAGGCTTCTTCACATACCTTAATTTCACACTGTAACTTGGATCTCATATCCAGAGGATGTGCTTCTTTTGGCTCTGCAGTGCTCCGGAATATCCTTCCATAAGGGCCTCCCAAATTACTGGTAGCTGGGGACTCTGCCTCACAGGTTGTAGACCAAATGAAGTTAACTACTTCAGATAAAGAAGTTATGTACTCACCATAATGTTCCATCTGAGTAGGTAACTTCATTTGTCTGCAACCGACCCTCCCTCCTTCCCCCGGACCTATGGTTTGCTAGTTACGAGCCTGTGTATACCTTGTTCAGTCATCACCATTGCAAAGTGATAAGGGTTACTAGGTTATAGAATCTTTCTATTGCCTTCTCTGGCAAACTCGATCTGAGGGTTACAAGGAAGTAGCAGGGTATTATGGGTAAGGGGAGGAGCTTGGAGCTCGGATCTGTAAGCTTGGAAAGCTGCCGGCTCAGATCCGAATCGGATCTGATACCCACAGGTTGCAGACAAATGAAGTTACCTACTCAGATGGAACATTATGGTGAGTACATAACTTCTTTTTTGGAGAAAAAGCAGAAGAGGTGCTTAAAAAGATGGATGACAAAGCAAAATCTATGCAAACAGTAAAAGATTCCTTTTAGGTTCAACCTCCTAGATTCAGCAGGAATTTTCCCTCTAAGCACTGGTCCTTTCCTGCTCCTAGTAGACAGGGGCAAGCTAAGCCCTGCAGGGACAGGCCACCCAGATCCCTACAACAGGAACAACAGACAACCAAACAGTGGACCACGCCCACCTCTAAGGCAGGGAATTCTAAGCCATCCCTCTCTGGCAAAAACTCTCAATGACTCCCACTCCCCCCTCACCCTCCTTTCACCCAAAAGCTCGGAGAAAGGCTGTCCCTCTGCAAAGAAAATTGGCTGTCTGTAACAAAGGACCAATGAGTCTTAAATATAATTTTTCAGGGATACAAATTCACTTTCAACAAACTCCCAATTCACAGAGGGTACCCAAACTTGCCTCCAAATCAGTGGCCAGAGGCATTTAAAATGAGTCCAAACTCTCATAGCCCAGGGGGCGTAGAATCTGTCCCCGGAGATCAAACAGGCAAAGGCTTTTATTCCAGGCTTTTCCTTGTTCCCAGAAAGAAGGGCACTTGTCTACCCATCCTGGTATGCCCATTCTGAACACATCCCTGGTGATCCCAAAATTCAAAATACTAACCCTGCAGCAGCTGCTACCTATGCTGACAAAAAATGGCTGGTTAGTGACCCTGGACCTAAAAGATGCATACCTCCACATCCCCATAAGGGAGTCCTGCAGGAAATTCTTGCGTTTCAGAGCAGGCTCACAGCAGTTTTAGTTCTCTGCTCTTCCCTTTGGCTTATCTACTGCTCCCAGGGTTTTCACCAAATGTTTGGCCCTGGCCATAGCATTTTGCAGACAGAGAAATGTACAAATTTACCCTTATCTGGACTGCTGCCTCATCCAGGCAGAGTGCAAAGAAAATCTGCTCCAAGACCTCCATTTTGTCAAAACCCTCGTAACATCCTTGGGGTTCACCATCAACGAGAAGAAATCAAAGCAGTCTCCCTCCCAGAGGATCATTTTCCTGGGAGCACTGCTGGATGCAGCATCCCAAATGGCCTTCCTATCCCCAGAAAAGCAGAGCTTCCTGCCTCTCTACTTTACCCATCTGGTGTCCAAAAGTCATCTCACAGCGAGAAAGTTCCTGCAAGCCTTGGGGTGCATGGCTTCTTGCATCCTTCTAATTCCTCTGGCCAGGCTTCACATGAGGAAACTTCAGTGGTATCTCAAGCACCTTTGGTGTCAACACTCACAGCCTCTAGGGACCTCTCTCCCTCTGATCCCCTGTATAAGGGCCAAGTTTCTCTGGTGGGCAGGGGCCTGTGCCAAGAACCAGGGTCTCCCCTTCATCCACCGCCCTACCGGACAGACCATCACCACCGACACCTCAGACATTGTTTGGAGTGCCCACCTAGCAGGCAGGTGCACCCAGGGTCTTTGGGATGCCCAACACCTTTCCTTGCCTATCAACCAGAAGGAAATGATGGCAGTGCAGAAGGCTCTGGCATCCTTCCAACCTCCCTTATAGTGAAGATAAAAAGAAAATCTTATTACTGTGGTGTGTTAAGCTGTGTGGGGAGGGTCTTGGGTCTTACTGGACTAGGCTAGTTTTGCACATAATGGAAGTAGCAGGTACAGTCCTTGTTGAGATCATGGTTTATAGGTTCATAGATTAGTACTAAGCTAACTGCCCTTGCGAGCCATTTTAAGCCTAGCCAATTATCCCTTATGAGACTTCAACCCTGCACCTTGTGTTTGCAAGACAAACACCTTAACCATTAGGCCACCCTCCCAATACACAGCAGTGCCCACTGTGTTCATTCTTGTGGTCTTGCAAGTGTAGCCTTCTGCATATTTTAATTTGGAAATGTAATTCGGGTGAGATACCCTGTCTCAAAACAAGACTTGTATACTACAGGGTCGCACTATCTTAATTCTTGTAGTCTTGCTGTTCTGACATCCTGGACATTGTAATTTGAAAACCTTTTGTAGAGCAGTATTTGTATACTGCAAGGTCTTGTAATTCAGATGAACAGAAAAGGTGCTTTGGCTTAAACATTTTCTTTTAGCCTACTGATACAGGGGTGCCTACTGATACAGGAAACCCCATGTGAAGGGGAAAGAAAGTTAATTGACTTCTGGGATCCATTTGTCTGAAGAAGTACATGTCATTGTTTGTACGAAAGCGCTTACATTACATTGTTGTGGTTTATTTCATTCATGCCATCTTTTGTTCATCTATGAGATAACTGTGTTTATTTACCTTGTGCCTGCAGTCCACGTCAGTGAGAGTTAAAACTTTTCTGCTGTATGGTTATAAAAACATTTAATCTCGCCTACAGGCAGAACACCTACTGACAGAGAATGATTCAATAAAGTGTTTGTACATTACTTTTTGAAACTTTTACCCCCCCCCCAAAGAAAAAAAACTATAACAGTGAAGATGATGATGGTGATAATGATGAAGAAACAGTTTTGCGCTACATGCATGTTTTTCAGTTGCATGATTTTATGTTACACTGTATATCTTTAGTTTCGTTATGAATATTGTTTGCCATTTTTATTTCATTAACGTGTTACCATATCTAAATTCGGTTTTATATCAGTAAGTATGTGCTTGTGTGAACATTTTTAATTATCATTTATGCTAATATATTTTTATTGACTGTAATATAACAGGTTGATGAGAATTTAAAAGTCGCCCAGAAGCGAGATGCAGTGCGTCAGGGGATGTTTTACTTCAGAAAAGATATTTACAGAGGTATTTAATCTGTATAACGTATTTGATTATGGAAGCATGCAGTGGTCCCAGTTAGTAGAACTATGTAAAATGTTGTGAAATTTTAGTGTTGACCATTTCGTGAAGGTTAGCAGTGATGTCCTTCAAGAATGCAACTGCAGTCATAACATATGGGTTGTCCTGCCTCAGGCAGCCCTCGGTCGGCCGGATTCCAAAGTCTGGGTCCGACGTCGGCTGATGTCGCATTTCTCTCCGACGTCAGAGCGGCAGGAGTACATAAGCATCAGCCGACGCCATCTTCTCCAGTCTTTCTTGCCGCGCGGTGCCCGAAGCAGAAGCAGTTCGCAAGTGACGATCGGTCAGCTCCTGTATTCTTCGATCCAAAGTCATCAAAAAAGCTAAGTACCCCGTTGGGGACCTTTTCTTGCCTCAGCCGATGTCAGAAATTACTGAAAAAGTTAATAATTGTTTGTCTTGTGGTAAACAAATATCTCATAAGGATTTCCATTCTTACTGCCTTCCTTGCCTTGGCCCAGACCACGACGTCTCGGCCTGTGCCGCCTGTGCTCGCTTCAGTAAGCGCACTCTCAGGTGCCGGGCGGAGTTCGCTGAAGACTTTTTCAGCGAAAAATTCGATTACACGATGCCGTCGGAATTACCAACATTGCAGACTCCTAAAAAACGAAAAGACCGGGACCGACATCCTCGGCCCGCGTCTTCCACCGACACCACGCCAAAACCTACCGCGAATGCCCTGGTTCCCTCTGAGGCAGTTATTTCACTGCTCCGAACCGAAGACACCGCATTACTGATACCTCCGTTACCGGAGACCACACCGACGCCAGTTATTGATTTTCCTCCGGATACTGAAACCGAGGAAATGCCCGAGACCATTGCTGTGGATAAGGTCACTCCTGCACGTGGAGCTGCTAGGCCTCCCATGTCCATGTCTTTCAAGGCCTACACACGTGCTAAGGCAGCCAGCAAGACCAAGCACCTTACTGCTAAAGCCTTACCTCAACCTACTCCTGAAACACAAATCATGACTATGGCAGCAGACTTAATCTCCATGATCAGAGGTTCCCAGGCCCATCCTGAGAGAGGATCCCAGCCTCCTCCTGATAAGAGGCCCAGGGTTGAGCCCACTGACCCTCACCCTTCAGATGAAGATTCTGAGGCCTCTGGCCACTCCGATAGCCAGGAAGAGCCTTTCCAGACCTACGAGGACTCAGATGCAGAGGACTCCATCCCCTCGGCCTCCCCTCCTGAGAATATTTCTTTTGGGGAAGTTCTGCATTCTATGAGGGAACATTTTAAGTGGCAAGGCCAGGAATATTCTGATTCCAGAAAGCGCCTTCGAACCTTCCTTAAAAAGCCCCAACACAGGCCCTTAGCTATACCTCCTGTGCTTGATGTTTTGGATGATCTATACTCTGACTCCAGTGTTACCCCTGATACTCTCCCTCCTGCTCCTGCCAAGCCGGATAGATACTATAGAGTCCCATAAACACATTCTCATTTCTTTAGGGCCCATGCTGTTGATTTAGAAACTATTTCACAGGGGCCGAAAGGGGTTTCAGCTACCACCTCCAAAAATCCTTTGCCTTCCAACAGGGAAGCTAGGTCATTAAAGAGATGGGGGAAGAAGGGTTACACCTCCACTACTTTATCTATGAGAGCTCTCAATTGTCTCTTTCATATGTTTCAATATCAGGATTTCCTGTTAGATGATTTACAGAAAACTTTGGCCTCTCCTGAACCTTTAGATAGGAAGTCTTTGCAGGAGGCTGTACATAACTCTCAGCAAGTTAGCAGTCACTTTCTTCAGTGTGGATATGATGCATTGGAAGCTTCATGTAGGGCAGCTATGACAGGGCGGTCATTCAGACATGCATGGTTAAAAGAACAACTTCTACCAGATCATGTTAAGGCAAAACTTCTTGATGCACCCTTGGAAAAGAACAAGCTTTTTGGTGCTAATGCTAAAGATGTACTAAAGACCATTGAGGAAAAAGCCAAGTCAGTTCAGACAGTCAAAGATTTCCTCCAGGTTCAGCCACCCAGATTCAGCAGGAATTGGCCTTCAAAAACTGGTCCTTTCCTAATCCTGAAAGATTTCAAAGGGCAAAAACAGGCGTGGCGAGGAAGAGGACAATACAGAGGTTCCTACAGGGGCGACAATGGCAACCAGCAAACCAAAGAAGTGACACGGGCTTCTCCTGCCCCACAGGGACAATCCCAATGACTTTCCTCTACTTCCGCTAACCAAAGAGCAAACAGAAGCTCCCTTGGGCGGAAAATTATCTCTGTTTTCAGACAATTGGCACAGATTGACAAAGGACAAATGGATTTTGGACATTATAGACCAAGGCTACAGGTTCCACTTTCATACCTTACCAAGGAAACAAGGCATGCCAAACCTACCGCAAAACCAGAGGGCAGAGGCTATCAAGCAAATTTCTCTGCTTGCTCAGATCAATGCAATAGAAAAGTTCCACAACAAGAACAAGGCCAGGGTTTTACTCAAGACTGTTCCTTGTTCCAAGAAAAGAAACTCAATGGAGACCAATACTGGATTTGTCCGCATTAAACACCTTTCTCATAGTACCAAAGTTCAAAATGCTGACCTTACAGCAACTCCTTCCCATGCTGGGCAAGGGGTCTTGGCTGATTACTCTGGACCTCAAGGAGGCATACCTGCATGTCCCTATCAGACACAGCTGCAGAAGATACCTCAGATTTCTTGCAGGGCCAGAGCATTATCAATTCTCAGCATTGCCATTTGGCTTATCTACTGCACCCAGAGTATTTACAAAATGCCTGGCTTCAGTAATTGCTCATTGCAGGCTCCAGGGGATCCAAATTTACCCGTACCTGGACGACTGCCTCATACAAGCGGACGACAAACTGATTTTGACAAAAAACTTGGATTATGTCATTCAATTGCTACAAGCTCTGGGATACACAGTCAACTTCCAAAAGTCAAGACTGCAGCCATCCCAGCAAATAACTTTCTTAGGAGCCAATCTAGACACAACCTCTCAAATGGCTTACCTGACAGAAGACAAGCAAGAGAAGTTAACTCATTATTTCAAAGATTTGGCAAAGCTCACCCAGATGACTGCAAGGAGATTCCTACAGGCCCTGGGTTACATGGCATCCTGCATTCTCCTGGTTCCATTAGCAAGACTACACATGAGAAAGCTTCAATGGTACCTAAAAAGTTTATGGTCTCAACACAGCAACAACCTAGAGACAACCATACCGCTCATTCCATGCCTACAAAAGGAATTTCTATGGTGGGCCTCGGTAAGCCAGGCAAACACAGGTATGTCATTCAGAAAACCTCAAATAACACAAACAATGACCACAGACGCCTCAGACCTTGGATGGGGGGCGCACATGGAGGGCAGATGTATACAAGGACAATGGTCTCCAAAGGAAACACATCTGCATATCAACCAAAAAGAAATGCTGGCAGTAATGCATGCCATTGAGGCCTTTCGATAACAACTTCAGCAAGGCCACCTGCTAATACGGACAGACAACACCACTGTCATGTGGTACATAAACAAGCAGGGGGGCACCCATTCTTACCCCCTTTGCAGACTTACAATGAATCTTTGGGAAAAATCACTGAGCTTAAACATACAGTTGCAATCCCAGTTTGTTCCAGGCAAAGACAATGTGCTGGCGGACAGCCTAAGCAGGAATTTCCTAGACCCCCACGAGTGGAGGTTACATCCAGAAATCTTCATAAGACTCACCTCGACATGGGGCAGGCCAGAAGTAGACCTATTTGCCTCCCACCTCAATCATCATCTACAAAAGTTCTGTTCAAGGACATATCATCCACAAGCATGGAAAACAGATGCTCTCTCATTCAACTGGAACTTCCTAGAAATTTATGCATTCCCACCTCTGCCACTGATGACCCCAGTACTACTAAAGATCAAAGCAGAGAAGCCAAAGGGATCCTAATAGCTCCAGACTGGCCAAGACAACACTGGTACCCACTACTACGGAGCATATGCCACAACAAAAAAATGGGCCCTTCCCCAATGGCCCCATCTTTTGACTCAAAACAACTTCAAGACAGTACATCCCAACATTCAGACGCTCCAGCTAACAGCTTGGGAGATTCCATGAATAACCTCAATCTATCTCTCTCCAAGGAAGTTCAGCGGATATTAACAGAAGCCGCAGACCATCCACCAGAAAGGTTTATTCAGCAAAATGGAAGAGATTCAGCATTTGGAATACCAGCAAGGGTCATGATGCATCATTATTGAACATCCCACTCATCCTGGAATACTTGGCAGATATGCTACAGAATGGACTCTCATATTCTTCTATAAAAATACATGCTTCAGCTATTTCAGCTAGATACAACACTGATCCACCTGTGTTCTCACATCCTTTGTTAAGGCAATTTCTTAGGGGAATCAAGAATATCAAGCCACCAAGAAAGGCCCCAGTACCAGCTTGGGACCTCAACTTTGTCCTAGAAAAACTGACTCTACCCCCCTTTGAGCCAGCAGCTTCTGTGGACTTACAATTTCTCTCATGGAAGACAGCTTTCCTGTTGGCAATTACCTCAGCAAGAAAGGTTTTGGAATTACAGGCCCTAATGGCAATACCACCGTTCATAACCTTTCATAGAGACAGGGTCTCCTTATGAACCAACCCTAGCTTTCTGCCAAAAGTGGTATCTAGGGTTTCTTTAAATCAAGCAATTCACCTGCCTACTTTCTTTCCCAATCCTGAGAACAAAGGGGAAAGACTGTTGCATACCTTGGACATTCACAGACAACTTCGCTACTACCTGGACAGAACCAAGGCCAATAGGAAGTCTGATCAGCTTTTTGTAGCTTACGCCCCTGGAGTACAAGGAAAAGCAATTTCCAAACAGACTATCTCAAAATGGATTGGACATTGCATCAGATTTTGTTATTCCTTCCATGGAAAGAGTGTACCAGCCAATATCAGACCACACTCTACCAGAGCTACAGCCACCTCTACAGCATTCTTAAGAGGGGTGCCTACAAAAGACATTCTAGAAGCTGCTACATGGAGCTCCGTGCATACATTCTCCAAACACTACAACCTTCCTTTATATTCCAGATCCAGAGCAGGCTTTGCTTCGGCAGTCCTGCAGGGATTGATAGCTACACCATCCTTTTCTTAGAGCATTCCACCTCCCCCAGCTAAGCTATGGTATTCAACCCATATGTTATGACTGCAGTTGCATTCTTGAAGGACATAGTACAGTTTTGTACCTACCATAAATGTAGATGTCCGATAGATATGCAACTGCAGTCGGGTTTTCCCTCCCTCCTTCCCCTCTATTCCTTGGGTCCACTCCTCTCCCTGTTATCCTAGCTGGGGATATCTGTTATGGTGTATCTGTTTATTGCTTATTTATTTGTCTGGAAACCTGTTTTTGTCTTCCAAATTGATTACAGCCTTCCTTGGAGGGCACCTGGCATCTGGGGCAAGAAACACTGAAGAAGATGGCGTCGGCTGATGCTTATGTACTCCTGCCGCTCTGACGTCGGAGAGAAATGCGGCATCAGCCGACGTCGGACCCAGACTTTGGAATCCGGCCGAATGAGGGCTACCTGAGGCAGGACAACCCATATGTTATGACTGCAGTTGCATATCTATCGGACATCTACATTTATGGTAGGTACAAAACTGTACTTTTTCTGTTACAGTATAGAGCTAATGGTATTGTCATTTTCATTGCTATAGAAACATTTAGTCATACAAGTCTGAAGTGTTTCAGTGGCTGACCACCCCCCCAAACTCCAGTCAGAACTTCATACTACAAGGAGCCACCATCATGTTTACCTCCCGCTTAGAGTTACAATTGTATACTTACTATGATATCCCTAACAGTGGCACTTTATTTTATGTAGTTACCAGAGTTGTGCACTGATCAGTATTGGCCAATATCAGGCTCAGCCTTGGAACTATGTAGAATAGATTCAGTACAAATGGAAATGTATACACTGACATCACCGACCTCTTAAAAGTATATGTGAACACAACTCTCCCTCCGTCTCACCTTTACCTTACACACTTATTGGTTTCTGTACCTGTGGAAAAATTAAACCCAATCTGTGTGCAACCACTATTAACTGCCAAAAACATACAAACCACGAGGAATTCCAGTGGAATAAACTGGTCAACTGTGCTAGAAAAATTTTATACCATTATTACCAAAAACACTGTAGCTAAGCACTGTCATCTCAATGGACATCATCAGAGCTACCAAACACTCCCCATCACATGATTTTATACTTACATAATCTAGATCACATGTCACAATTAACTAATATGCAAGACATTCAGTAAAAAATGTTAAATGCATAGTAAGAGAGATGCAACCTATTGCTAAAATTCTCTGAATTCGTAAAATGGTGATTAAAATACTCTGAACTACTAAATATGTGCAGTAATAACATCTTTGACTAAAAATTATATTAGGTCACTTGTGTATGAATATTAAGAGAGATTAGAAAGGGAGATCAAAGTGTGTGAACATTGTCATAACGAAGTGTGGGATGTGTTCTCAATGCTCTTACTGAATTTAAGCTTAAAAGTTTTGATTATAATTTTACATTTACCTATAAATATAATTGTAACAGTATGGGGTTAATGTATCCAGCTTGCTGTGATCTTTGCCACTGTTGCTATGTAGGTAAGGCAGAGTGTACATTCTGGAAGCATATTGTACAACATAAAAAGGGCATTGAGAATAATGCCCTGTATAAGCACATTCAAGTGTTTGGATGCACAAAAAATTCACGTTCATGGTTTTGGAACAAATACCTGTTGAACCCCCAAGGGTGGCCCATGGAAGTTAAATTCAGTGACTTAATGCGACAAATCAGGCTGAATTCAGGGGTACCCCTTGGGCTTAATGGCAGTATCTCTATCCATCATTAGATTCTTAAAAATGTGTGCAGCTAGACTGTATTATTATTTTGTTATATTTTATGCATCCTTTTCTAGAACACAATATTAACATTGTTTTTGAACATTTTTTAGTGATCCAGCATGATTTTACTCAATGATTTTGTGTGTTACAGTACATATTTAGCAGTTTAGAGGATTTTAACACCATTTTATGTATTCAGAGAATTTTACCAATAACTTGCATTTTTGTATTTTTATAATGTAACATTTTTTACTGAATGCCTTGAATGCTGTTGGCTGAATTTGACATGTGATTGGGATTATGATAGTATAAAAGCATGTGATGGGAAGTGTTTGGTAGTTCTGATGAAGTCCATAGAGATGAAAGTGCTTAAGTACTGTTTTTTTGTTAATAAAGGTGGAAAATATTTCCAGCATAGCAGAGTATTTTATTCCTGTAGAATTCCTTGACATCTCTATGTTTTTGGCGGTTAATGGTGTATGAAATTCAAAGTTTAGCCTTCATGCATGCCTACTTTCCTCCTTTTTAACAGTGGTTGAGTGCCGTTGAAGCTCTAAGTCCCTTTTTCAGTAGTAATCTGGATGCATATGGAAAGCAAGTCACTTAAATAATGCTCCATAGCATAGAAGTGGGCTGATGGGACCCATGTTTTTAGAATTGCAGATCATTGTCATTGCCGGTACTGTATATTGAAGCATGTCCATTGGTCATTTAATTGTCTACACAGTATTTTAGCAGCATGCATACTTTTACAAATTCCTTTTAATTGTTCTTTTCAGGTTCTATCCTAATGCATGAGAAACAACCAAAATGTTCTTTTTTCATTTTTTGTACTGGATAACTGTGCCAGATGAAACTGTAGGAAAATGTCTGTAACACTTGCTAACCAGTTCCATCCAAGAGGAGGGTATCTTTGAGTCCTCCTGATGTTCATCGTGCATACAGCTGCAGTAATCACATATGGGTTCTCTGCCATCAGGCAGTCCCTCGGTCGGCCGAATTCCAAAGTCTAGGTCCGGCGTCGGTTGTTGTCGCTTTCTTTCCTGACGTCAGTGAGGCAGGGGTATATAAGACACAGCCAACGCCATTTTCTTCAGTCTTTTTTGCCACGCGGTGCCCAAAGCAGAAGCAGTTCGCAAGTGCCGGTCGGCCAGCTCCTGAATTTACGAAAAATTGGAAACCGAAGTCTTCATTAAAGCTAAGTACCCCGTTGGGGAAACTTTTCTTGCCTCAGACCGATGTCAGAAAAAGTTAACAGTTGTATTTCTTGTGGGAAGCAAATACCGCATAAGGATTTCCATTCCCTCTGCATACCTTGCTTAGGCCCAGACCACGACGTCTTGGGCTGTTGCTTTTGCGCTACTTTCAATAAACGCACTATTAAGCATCGGGCAGAGTTCGCCCAACAATTTTTTGGTACAGCTTTTGATTATAAAATGTCGTCGGAGACTCCGACTACCGTTTTGTCCAAAAACCGCAAGGACAAGGACCGACACGCTAGGTCCGCGGTCCCCACCGACACCATGCCAAAACCGGCTACACGTGGTCCGGTTCTCAGCGAGACGCCTATGCAGTCCCTGACTACCGACAAAACTTCTTTGGCGGTGTCTTCTGTACCCGAGACCGCAGGTACCTCGGCCCAGACCCAGACTACAACCACTGAAGCCACTGTGAGCGTTGAGCCTCCTAATGTGGACAGGTCCACTTCCACCCATGGTGTCTTTAGGCCCTCTTCTTCCTTTTCCATTAAGGCCTTTACTAAGTCCAAATCAGCCAGGCATCCCAAGAGGCCTGTTGCACAGGGCCCATCCCCAGGCCCCATGCCTAAAAAGCAGATGCTTAAAATGGCTGAGGATTTAATTACTCTTATCAGGGGTTCCCAACCCCCTCCAGACAAGAGACCCAGAGTGGAGGAAGATTCTCCCTCTTCTGATCAGGGTTCCATTTTTTCAGAACATTCTGATGTAGAGGAACACTCTTACTCCCCATTTGAAGATTCTGATGCAGAGCAGTCCATTCATTCTGTATCTCCTCCTGAGGATTTCTCTTTTGGGGAAACCTTGCACACCTTGAGGGAACACTTCCATTGGGAAGGCCAAGACTTTTCTGATTCCAAGAAAAGACTTAGGGAATTTCTTTTATTACCTCAACACAGACCTCTGGCGATACCTCCTGTCTTGGACGTACTTGATGATGTTTATTCAGAGGCTTGCCTTAATCCGGATTCCCTGCCTCCTGCCCCAGTCAAGCCTGATAGGTACTACAGATTTCCTACCTCTCACCAATTTCTTTACAAAAGCCATAATGCTGACCCTGAAACCATTTCTCAAGGCCCCAAGGGAATGAAGGCCTCTACTGCTAAGAATCCACTACCTTCCGAAAGAGAGTCAAGATCCTTAGAAAGGTGGGGAAAAAAGGTATATACCTCGGCCACACTAGCCATGAGGGCCTTAAATTGTCAGTTTCATATGCTTAAATATCAGCAGTTTCTGTTATCACAATTAAGAAATAAAATGTCTCAACCTGAACAACCAGATTTGAAGGAGTTGCAGGATATGTTGCATAGTGCAGAACAAGTGGGTAAACACACCTTACAATGTGGCTATGATGCCCTAGAGGCCTCAAGTAGAGCTGCTGTTACAGGATCAGTCATTCGTAGACAGGCATGGCTTAGGGAACAAATCTTGCCTGATCATGTGAAAGCTAAACTGCTAGATGCTCCTTTACAAAAGCATGTGCTATTTGGTACTAATGCTGAGGAGATACTACGGAAAATGGAAGAAAAATCCAAATCTATGCAAACTGTCAAAGCTTTTCTACAAGTTCAACCACCACGTTTTAGCAGAAATTGGCCTTCTAAAAACTGGTCCTTTCCAGCCACTGACAAGCCCCAAAGAGGTAGATACAGGCGCACAAGGGGCAGAGGGCAATCACAAGGATCACATAGAGGCAGGCAATGGCAAACTCCAGCACCAAGAGGTGGCGAAGACAGTGCACAGCAATACAGGAAACAAACTCAATGACTTCCTCCTTTCCATGCCAAGCAAGTCTCAGCTGGCAGCACCCTTGAGAGGGAAACTGGCATTATTTACAAGAAATTGGCATATTGTCACAACAGACAAATGGATACTGGACGTTATAAACAGAGGCTACAGACATTTTCACACTCTCCCAAAAATGAGAGGCATGCCAAACCTGCCACACAATCAAAGGGCAGAGGCACAACTACAAATTTCAAAGCTCATAGACATGAAAGCTATTCAAGAGGTACCTACTCACGAACAAGGTCAAGGTTTTTATTCCAGGCTATTTCTGGTACCAAGGAAAGGAACCGACTGGAGACCCATTTTGGACTTATCCATCCTAAACACATTCTTACTCGTACCAAAATTCAAGATGCTCACATTACAGCAGCTTCTTCCCATGCTGGGCAAGGAGTTTTGGCTGGTAACATTGGACCTCAAGGAGGCATACCTGCATGTCCCTATCAGACAAAGCTGCAGAAGATACCTCAGATTTCTTGCAGGTTCAATACACTATCAATTCTCTGCATTGCCCTTTGGCTTATCTACTGCGCCCAGAGTATTCACGAAATGCCTGGCATCAGTAATTGTCTACTGCAGACTTCAAGGGATACAAATTTACCCTTATTTGGACGACTGCCTGATCCACGCGGACAGCAAACACTTACTTCTGGAACATCTGGCTTATGCAACACGGTTACTGAATTCTCTGGGATACACAATCAACAAAGAGAAATCCAGTCTAACACCATCTCAGAAAATAACTTTCCTGGGTGCCAACTTGGACACAAACACCCAGATGGCCTATCTTACGCCAGAAAAACAGGGGCAACTAACTCAGTACTTCAAAACACTAGCAAATTGTACCAGGCTTACTGCAAGGAAAATCCTGCAGGCTCTGGGCTTCATGGCATCTTGCATTCTTTTAATCCCATGTGCAAAGTTGCATATGAGGAAACTTCAATGGTACCTAAAAACCTATGGTCTCAACACAGCCACAGTTTGGAAACAATAATACCAATAATTCCATGTTTGCAAAAGGAATTTCTATGGTGGGCCCAAGCATGTCAAACAAACACAGGTCTCCCATTCTGCAAGCCTCAAGCAAATCAAGTCATCACAACAGACGCCTCAGATTACGCCTGGGGGGGCGCACATGACAGACAGGTGCATTCAGGGCAAATGGTCCCAAAAGGAAAAGCACCTTCACTTCAATCAAAAAGAAATGATAGCAGTGATAAATGCAATTACAGCTTTCAAGGACCACCTGCATCCAGGACAATTATTGATAAGAACAGACAACACCACAGTAATGTCGTACATAAACAAACAACGAGGAACACATTCATACCCCCTGTGCAGACTAGCCATGACTCTTTGGAACTTGGCTCTGGAATGGCAAATCGAACTTCAAGCACAGTACTTGCCAGGCTTGGAAAACACGCTGGCAGACAATTTAAGCAGAAATATGACAGATCCACAAGAATGGAAGTTGCATCCTCAAGTGTTTACAAAGATAATCCAAGCGTGGGGGAGGCCAGACATAGATCTCTTCGCCTCCCACAGGAATAATCAATTGGAAAAGTTTTGTTCAAGGACCTTTCACCCAAAGGCCTGGAGAGTGGACGCCCTTTCATTCAGTTGGACAGCATGGATAGTTTACGCTTTCCCACCTCTGCCTCTTCTGCCCAAGGTACTCTTGAAAGCAAGAACAGACAGACCGAAGATGATACTGATTGCTCCAGACTGGCCAAGACAACACTGGTACCCACTCCTGAGGAGCCTAACACATACTCCTCCCTGGCCCCTACCTCTAATGCCTCTTCTGCTGATTCAGCACAGCTACAAAACTCTTCATAGTCAGCTGAAAACACTCAATCTCGCTGCATGGTGAATTCCTTAAAACCACAACAGACCCTACTCTCCAAAGAGGTGCAGGATGTCATTTTGGAGGCCAGAAGGCCATGTACTAGAAAGGCTTACTCCGCAAAATGGAAACGGTTTTTCTCCTGGAATGAGAAAAAAGGCCAGGACCCTAAAAAACTGAATTTGCCTCAGGTATTACAGTATCTAGCTGAGCTGCTGAACAATGGACTTTCATTTTCCTCCATAAAAATCCATGCCTCAGCCATTTCTGCAGAATTCAACACGGATCCACCCTTATTCTCTCACCCACTCTTAAGACAGTTCCTCAGAGGGGCTAAGAATATAAGACCACCAAGGAAACAACCAATACCAGCCTGGGATCTTAATTACATTCTAGAAAAACTAACATTGCCTCCCTTTGAACCAGCTGCCTCAACAGATTTGCAATACTTGTCCTGGAAAACAGCTTTCCTTCTGGCCATTACCTCAGCTCGTAGAGTATCAGAACTACAAGCCCTCATGGCTGTGCAGCCCTTTCTCATCTTCCATCAGGATAGGGTTTCCCTTTGAACCAACCCGTCATTTATGTCTAAAGTGGTATCCAGGGTAGCTTTAAATCAAGCCATACACTTACCTACCTTTTACCCCAATCCTCAAAACAAAGGGGAAAGGCTCCTACACTCCTTAGACATCCATAGACAGCTACGTTATTATTTGGACAGAACAAAGCCCTTCAGGAAATCAGAACAACTCTTTGTGTCCTATGCTGTAGGAGCTCAAGGGAAGCCAGTTACCAAACAGACAATTTCAAAATGGATAGGCCACTGCATACAGTTTTGTTACTCCTATCATGGAAAATCTGTCCCTTCAGGCATCAGATCCCACTCCACCAGGGCCACAGCTACCTCTGCAGCCTTCCTCAGAGGAGTTCCTACCAAAGATATTTTGGAGGCAGCCACTTGGAGTTCTGTGCATACCTTCACAAAACACTACCACCTGCCTTTATATTCCAAAACTAGAGCAGGCTTTGCCACTGCTGTGTTGCAGGGCATTCTGGCTCATCCCAGTTCCACCTAGTGCCTACCACCCTGTGCGTAGCTTTGGGATTCTACCCATATGTGATTACTGCAGCTGTATGCACGATGAACATAGTACAGTTTTGTACCTACCATAAATGTAGATGTTCGAGTGCTAATACAGCTGCAGTACAGTTTTCCCTCCCTCCTTCCCCTCTTGGTAAAGGCCTAGGGCCTAACCCCTCTTCATACAACCTGATGGGGTTATCCTTCTATGGTATATTTGCTTGCAACTACTGATTTTTTATTATATTGTATTTCATGTATATAAATATAATTTATGTATTGCCTTCCTTATGGGGGCATCTGACATCTGGGGCAAGAAAGACTGAAGAAAATGGCGTCGGCTGTGTCTTATATACCCCTGCCTCACTGACGTCTGGAAAGAAAGCTACAACAACCGACGCCGGACCTAGACTTTGGAATTCGGCCAACCGAGGGACCGCCTGACGGCAGAGAACCCATATGTGATTACTGCAGCTGTATTAGCACTCGAACATCTACATTTATGGTAGGTACAAAACTGTACTTTTTTGAGACTGTGTTTTATAATGTGAAATGGCATGGAAAACCCAGAGAAAGAACAGAAACACATAATGTGTTGTATTAGAATATTGGTACACTGTTGCGCTATGTTACTCTAGTCCTACGTTTACATAAAATGCCCTCATTTACCCAGGCTGCACCTAGCATAAGGGGAATGTACATCAGTGAAATCTGTCAGTCATAGCCCTCCATCTTTGCATTTTCAGGTGTGGGTGAAGTGGAACACAGAGGCACATCTCTAGCAACTATTTTTGAAAGGTCCCTTGGTCTTGGTAATGAGTAGGTGCAGAGTGTTGTATCCCAGGAGCTCTCCCATTGGGTCTGACTGTGGGAGTGAATGGTCAGAGGGTTTCCCACACCCTGAGCCAAATGGTTGCTAAACTGTACTGAGATTACCCTGATGATTCTTTCCATATTTGGGCCTTTGGTTCTTCCTTTGTCAGTGGTGGAATTCAGTGTCTGCTTCAAGTATCTCTCTCTTTAGATTCCTACTAGGACCTATCACTCATTGCCTGAGATTGTATGCATGCAGTGCCCCCTTCCATTATTATTATTCTCTGTTAATCCTTTGTTGATCAAGTTAGTCTCACTTGGCTAGAAATCTGGGGATTTCATCTACTCTTCATGGTATCTTTTACATTCACCTCAGTTGCTACCAACTCAAGCAGGCGGGGCCTCGGTTTAATGTCTTATCGGAAGAATGGCACACTCAGGAGTGCAAAAGTTAATCAGTATGTAAAAAGATAAGTAACAAACTGGGTAACTGGTCGTACTCAGTGTGCGATTCTGAAGGACACCACATTGTCTTTATTTATTTAACATTTGTTTACTGGGAAAGTCCAATTTGGAACAAAGCCAGTTTTCAGCTGAGGCATGGGGAGAAACACCCCAGGTGCATGTCTTTGTAGCATGGTAGGAAACCGGAGCACCTAGAGGAAACCCACACAAATGAAGGGGGACGTGCAGACTTCACACAGTTAACACCCGAGCTGAGAATCAAACAGGAAAACCTCTTGCTGTGAGGCGACAATGCAACCACTGCGACATCCATCTAAATCTAGCATAAAATCACTAACCAAAGGAGTACCTTAGGGTTGTGTTGCTGGACCCCATTTTGCTTAATGTGGTCCTCAATGATATACCAAATACAGACACTTCTGGTTGAAAAAATACACAGCTGACTGCAAGATTGGTACCCAAATAAATTGTATTGCAGATCTGATTAAATTAAATAAATATCTAAATAAATTTAATCAATGGGCAGCTAAAGCAAGTTTGCATTTCAATTATAAAAAATGCAAAGTTATTGAATTTGACAAATGCACCTATGGCAATATAAAAATACATTTGAATATACTTGATAAGATTAGCCAGTTAAAAGACCTAAGCATTACTGTTGAACAAAGGCTGCATTTTAGATGGCATGTCAGTGTTGTCAAGTATAATACTTTGAAACAAGCAGGGCTCGTTCTTCATACTTACAACACAAGAAATAACTTATGTTTTAAAAAACACATTTACACATCTAGTCAGACCTGTAATCTGATATATAGGTTCATAGGTAGGTACTAGGCTATCGGCCCTGAGGCCTATACAAGCCCAGGCAAAAAGGTACCCTGGCTTTTCGTTTTGTACTCTATCAATGTCAGAAATCACAACTTTAGAAACTGGGCAAAGACTATACACTAAAAAGGTAAACGGTTTAAATAACTGTCATAAATGGGCTGGATCTCTGTACTGTTCTGTATAAATTAATAAGGGGCAGTTATGCTTGGCCTTCAAGGCCAAAATAAATGTTGAACTTAGAAATGAAATTGGGTTGATTATAGATGAACTATACCCATAACTAAAATGTAGAGTATATTATGTTATAGTGAATGGCAGAGCAGTTAAAAGGGACAGCTTTGTGGCACATTTAATACCAGGAATATGGAACAAACTTCCCATCTATGTGAGAGACACTAGCACATTAGGCAGATTTAAGTATAGACGAGGTAAATAAATAGGAGGTAACAGGTATAAAGCTAGTAGGTAAATAGGAGGTAACAAGTGTAAAGCTAGTATGTAAATAGGAGGTAACAAGTATAAAGCTAGTATGTAAATAGGAGGTAACAAGTATAAAGCTAGTATGTAAATAGGAGGTAACAAGTATAAAGCTAGTATGTTAGAGACTGTACTATTGACCATTTAGAAGAGAAGGTTTGCAGGGGATAAATAAAACTATGAAACTGCTACTTCAGGCAGATCCATATTAGCAAGTTATACTGTTTTTTTGCTTATCCTTGTATTGTTACATTATTTTAGATCTCACTTTTGAAAAAAAAAATGAAAATCCATGGTTAAAGTAGCTTTTGCTTTCTTGTTAAATCAGGCTCTGTAGTTAAAGCAATTTTCCTCAAAAAGATTAAACAAGAGTGAATGTATTTGCTTAGATGTTAACTTATAAACACCCAAATAAGTATTGCATGAGGCATGAGCCTGCCATTTTAGTGGTAGCTGCTTGTATTATAAGCTGCAGGTGCAGGATTATTAATCTTCTATTTCTATCACAATGGGTGATTTTGATGTTCCCTTCTGAAGGCCTTACATACTTCTCATCTTTGGACCCCGAACTACTGATATTTCAGTGACGATCTATTCGACAACTTTGACAACATGGCAAACTAGATAAGTGCCTTGTTTGCAAACCTGCTTAAAGCTCTGAAGTATTTTATTAAACAAACATGAATGTGCATAATTACAGTTGTTTTGGTGACTGAGTTTTCTTTATCCTGTTTTTACTGTAACTCTTAACACCTTGTGTGACAGTCGTAGGAATTTCACAGAGTATGTGTGACGGTCGTAGGAATTTCAGTGAGTAGAACACCACACTTATTATTCTTTGTAATTTCAGTACTGTTTTAAAATCTTTACTTGACAGATTCTTTCCCAGCTTGGAGAGATGTACCAGAATTTCAGAAAGTAAGAATACAGAAGGTGGTGAAAGTGTGTTGACAAGCACGTGGTTGGGGATCTGTACCAGGCATTCCTGGTCATAATTGCAACTCTCACTCCCTAGTTTCCCTTAGTACAATTAACTTTTTTTTTAATTTCTGCAGTTGCTGTTGTTTAGAATAGAAGATATTAAATGTTATCTTTGTCCTGTACAAGCTACAAGGATGTATACTTATCTGACTCCATGGCAATGCAACAGTCACTCTTACAGAGGTGGAGGGTAGACATCTTTATGTTTACAGACCTTGCTGCTTTTGATTTGTGGAAGAATTCCTATTTCTTACTTAATCCGTATAGTTAATTGATTTGCTTAACCCTTATAATTCAGTGTTCACTCTTTTGTCGGATAGGAACGCCCAATACCAATTCACATAGGTCACAATATGTGTGACTAGTAAAATATAGCAAAGCTTTTTTCACTGGTGGTCTAGGGATCAGAAGTTGATCAGGTCTGGCAGCTAGGAACTTAATTTGTTCAACATTCAGCTTCTTGGCACAGTCCTGAAGTGGTGGGCTGGATAGGGAATTGGTTAGCTGATAGGAGGCAGAAGGTTCATAGGTGTGCACTAGGCTAATGGCCCTGGAGCCTTTACAAGCCTAGCCCATAGGATTACCCTGGTGGTAATAGGTGGCAGTTATTGTTCAGTGAAATCAAATCTGAAGTGAATTAGTGTAACAGTTGAATGGGTGCTGTGAAGTGAGAAGCCATTATTTGTTTATTTTGATGCAATGTGACCTACTGCTTGGACTTGTAACTCTCAACATTTTTATGTTAGACGCTCCCTTTTTGACTGAGAATGAAAGCTGACTGGTGTTTTTTGGCACCAGGATTCAGTTGAAGTGAATGCATATAGATGTCACCTCCAGCCCCGTCATATTCTAATGTAAACTGCAAGATAGAAACGTAAATGGTATTTGGGGTTAATTGTAGGAAAGGTGCAGGCATATGCACTTTGGTGTCAGCATGAGGCAGTAACTCAAATGTTAGAAGGATAAAAGGAAAAGATGTGGATGTTATTATTGCCCTGGCTAAATTATACTGTGCACTATATGAGGACATTAGCAAAGGTAGCAGAGTGCTGGGAAGCCTTGTCAGGCGTCAACTCCAGAAGTGCAGATGTCATTGCCCCACTCTGTAGGGTACTGCAAACACCTATGGAAGTCATAAAGGGAAAAGCAATCAAATTATGAGACTACATGATGGATTCCCATGATGCATAAGGTAGCTGTAGTGCAGTTACACATTAGTGGAAGTAGAGAGGTGTAGTACAGACACACACTGCCTCACTAGTGTGCAGGTAACTGGAAGGGACTTTAAGAGAATATGGAAATGTGAACTTGGAGAGGCAACAGTAGCAACTTGGATGAATTTAAGGCTGACATTGCAACGTTTTTTTACTTCGGGGGTTGAGGGTTGGCGTAATGGTTAATGTGTTTGCTTTACAAACAAAAGGTGCAAGGTTTGATTCTCAAATGGGAAAATTGGTTAGACTTAAAATGGCCCACAATGGAAGTTAGTCTAGTACTGACGTATGAACCTATGCAATCCTTAGCAAAGTTAACAGCCCATAAAAACAGGGATGATAACATAAAGTGCCTAGAAAGTGATTTACTTGCTAATAAAAAGCAGATACTGATTCATGCACTTCAAAACCATGGGTGAAGTATTGTTTGTAGGCCGCACACCCTCTGAATACAGTTATTAGCAAGGCCAGTTTTCCCTTAGCTTAGAAAGGAATTGTCCTATCCTACTTGGCATCTCAAAAATTTTCCATGCCAGCTCTGTGTTAGTAGCCACATGATTCAGAGTATTTGGGCTTATAAAGTCACCATTTCTATTATTCTCTTTACAATGAATTTTACAAGGCAACCTCGAGTGGACCTTAAACATTCAGTGGAGCCAGTGCTTGGATCCGTTATTGGGCCAACAAGCATTTTCAAGACATGTCAGATGCACATAACTTGCTCTTGATATCAGCTTTTCCCTATGCAGATTTCATGCCCCAATCTCTAGATGACTGTCACCACAGATGTGTCAGCCCTAGGGTTGGGGGAGCATTATCTTGAGTGAAAGGTCCATGGCGATTGGTCACAGAGTAAGGTCAGCTTGCATATCACTGTCCTGGAGATGAAGGCAGTTCTTTTTCTTTGTAGGTATTTGTCGATTCCCTTTCTCTAGTGCTTACTGACATACACTGAGTCAAAATGGAGGTGATGTGGTATATTTGCAAACAAGAGAGTACTTGCTCCTGTCCTCTGTGATGAGTGGGTATGAGATTATGGAAATAGACCATGCCTTCTGACCACTTTCTGATGTATGCATTCCTGAAGAAGCCAGCTCCATGCTAAAGAGACTCTGACAATGTTTGCTGATGCCTCGCAAGTAGACGTTTTGCTTAATGGTGGTGTTGATCCCTTTTCCATTGAGAGGGAAAGAATCACTGTGATCTGCTTGCCTCCCCAGGAAACCCCAAATGCAGTGGCTTATTATCTTCCCTAAGCCCCTTTCAGGATGCAGAGCTACTGTAGTCCAGGTGTGGCATGCATGCAGTTCTTTATGCCTTTTTCTTCTTTCTCTTATTCCTAGATTTCTGCACAAAACAGGACTGAAAAATGCCAGGGTCATTCTTGTATCTCTGGTTTGGATAACTAGTCTGGTTTAACCTTGGACTGGCCTCATCTTTTGGCGAAGCATCTCAGGTTGAGGCCCTTTGAGGGCTTCTAACTCAGCAGTTCCATCATGTCTTCAAACTAACTGCTTGGTTGCTCCAATTCTGTTGATGGCCAAGTAACTGGCAGGGTTGTCTAAATTCTTACTTTTATCCACAAATCCCAATTCCGAGAAAAATATTTGGCCCCTGGAAAAGGGGGTGGATCCTTTTTTGGCTCTTTGTTGTAGTCCTAGAACTACCATGAATACATTTTTGATGCTGGCTTCAGTTATGCTTTTATCAAACTTTATATGTCAACCATTTCTCTTACCACCAAGGATTTCTAAACTCCCTCTTGACCTCTTTGAAGGTCTGTGATGCCTTTCTTAACGGTGCCTTTCTTCTTAGACCCCTATTCAAAGATTCTCTTCTGCCACTGAATACTGTCTTGTGTTTGAAGAGTTACTTTACCTCCTTCAAAGACAGCTTCCAGGGAAGAATTGAAGTACTTGTCCTGGAAAACACTTTCTTGGTAGTCATCACTTCAGAAGAATGTATTAGCTTGAGGCTTTGTCTATCAGTCACCCATACATGGTCTAAGACATGGTTGTCCCATGAGCTAATCCTAAATTAATGCCCAGAATAGCTACGGAGGCTAATTTCAGCCTGTTACCCTTCTAGTACCATTTCCAAATTGTAATGACTGTATTTATTGCACTTTATGGATGTGCATAGGCAAGTTTTGGCTTCTACTTTTTTGGTTGGTAAAAGCTGATCTGCAGATATGCTGTTTGATCTTTTTCTCCTGTCCTGTCTTTTAGCTCCTAAGTCCTCTGGAATAGCAATGCCTATTCACAGCTAAGTTCAGAGGGGTCACCTTGATCTGCCCAATCTCCCCTGGTTTTGTTTTTATATGGGCAATTTTTTTTATTTACATTAGGCACTTTCCTAACAGAGGTATTGCCTTTAAGAACATTTTATCCAACACCTGGTCAGTACATAGAAGTTAGTGCTAGCTAATAGTATTGTGTTTTGGAGCTACAGTACTTCAGTTAATTTGGACTATTTACACCTCTTTGTTCATAATTAGTATATGGACTATGTCCCCTTTATTTTAAGTTGCACATTACTGTGCATATCCAGTGTCAGTTTGTTATTAATATTGATTACTATAATGGTTTTGAGGCTACTCTACAGTCATATGGAATACAAAATGCAGTACTTTGTTACTAGGTATAATTAGGGATCTGAAATGTATAGCACTTGGTAAGTGAAGTTAGTGCACTACATTATTAGCTGCACTGACTGCCCTTTATGTATTTTTTTGGAGATTGCGGCTGTGATATGGTGACTAGATTGTTATTTTTATGTAACTTTATAGTATGCTTCTGTGCCTGCATTCCACTTATGAGAATAGATAGTTATTTTTATGTAACTTTGTAGTATGCTTCTGTGCCTGCGTTCCACTTATGAGCAGCTTAGTCTAGATCTGGAGAAAATAGTGACACTCAGCGCTCCGTGGCTGAAGCCTGAGGAAGTGTTATCAGTGCCAAGCAGGTTGAAAGCTGATATCTCAGTCTTAATGTTTGAAGAGGATAGCTTTTACTGCTCATGAGTAATGAGGGGAAAATTATAACTTTTCTGCGTGATGAATGTGTTGACAGCCCCTGATTCCAGTGCCCATTATAGAGGTGCCAGCTGAACATACTGCTGTAGACAATGATAGGTCACTGGTAAAATCAAGGAACTTGTTTCAAAGCATTTGGATAATTTGTTGGACTATACAGTTAAGTTTCCTAAGGCTATTCCTGTGTGTAAGGCTAATACTAAATCTGTTGCAAAGGAGATAGTCTCATTTAAGGACAAGCAAATAAAAATTTCAGTTAATCTTAGTGGCTTTGAAACTGCCCGCCTGTCTTGTAAATTTGTGTTTGGATACTCCTTCTGGGCCCGTCTCATTTGCTCACTGAGTGCAGTGAGATCATATTCTGATTTCAGGCACTCTTACTGTGTACAAAGAGAGCATCTGGGAAAGAGAACAAAAAAAAAAAATTTAAGCTTGTTTCCTGCCTTTCCTATTAAGTGGTATGTAGCCTTCTGAGCCCCCAAGCCCTTCTGTGTTGGAGGGAAGCCTTCTAGCTTAGTTTTGTTTCTTGTAACTAGCCAGTTTTCTAGTTTCAGCACTCAAATCTGTTTCTTTGAACTCAGCACTTGTTCAGAACTCATTGTAAGCACTACATAAGCTGCAAATTACTACAGCACTCAACTTTCCTCACTTGTCTAGTGGAAAGCAGTTTTTAGTACTTAATAAATAAGCACTTATCCAGGCATGTCCAAGGGTCAGCTCCCAGTGATTTCTCCTGTCTACCTGATGAATCTGGGCATCTTGGGGCAATGCAGCAATTGCCTCATGTACACAAACAACCCTCTCCTCCTACCACCCAACACTACAACCTGTGAGAGATGCACTTATAAAGCCAAACTGGAAGCAAAGCTCTCTTCACCCAAGAATGGACTAGACAGTCAAGAGGAGAAGGTATACACTTGCACCACACCACAGTCATCACATAGTCCCTCAAAACCTACACCACCAAAACACACACATAGAAACACAAAACACACACCTACATTCGCGGAGGCTCTCAATAAAAACCTGCCCAAGCATCAGGGACATCCAAAGCATAAACACAAGCAAACTCCACCCCCCAACACAACCCAAATGACACATGGTCCACAAACTCAGTGTGCCACTCAACCACAGCCCATAAGGCATAACAACGTACCCAACACTCCTGTCATAGGTGACTCTATAGACAGGCACACTGATGTTCCACTCACTAGACTAAACAAGGAGAAAGTTGCTGTCAGGTGCCAGGATCTGCCACATAACACATGCACTCAGGTCACTCAACAATAAGTACAAATATGACACTGTCATTGTCCATGTTGGTGTGAATGACCTGAGACGTACCTCCCTGGACTACATGAAAAGAGACATGGAGGAGTTCTCCAATCTTGTATCCCAGGCAGTTATGACCCTAACCCTGAGTAGCATCCTGCCATCACCCAGAATGATACCACAGTACAAGGACAAAATGATTGATTTCAACAATTGGCTAAGCTTCTGGTGTCATTCTAAGGGGATCCAGTATTTGTCTGCCTGGGACGACATGATTGACAGTCCACAATGCTTTGCCAGAGATGGCCTGCACCTGTCGCCCTTAGGATTCCGGATACTGGCTAAGGCTCTTGCCACCCCTATAGTGCCTTTTTTAGGCAAGGTTCAAATGACAAATTCACCACCGTAACAGGTACAAGTGAGCAAAATCTGAGGGTAATGCTACTCAATGCTAGAAGTCTAAACCTCAAAATGCACTCACTCGAGGCACTCCTTAAAATGGAAAACATTGACATCTGTGCAGTGACAGAGACCTGGTTCAAAGCTCCAGAGAGCACCCCTGCATTACCAGGCTTCAATTCATACCACACCTTTCAGCCACTTAACCCAGAAAGAAGCACTAAAGGCGGAGGCGTGTTTGTTCATATTCATTAAGGATATCCACACCTCCAGGCTTGTTGCACAGCATAATGCATCCGAGGTTATCCAAGTGCAACTAACTCTGGGCAAGACCGTAATCCAAATTGTAGCATGCCACAGACCCCCCCCCCAACATGCCCCAGGATTCGCACTACTCATTTCTTGATACACTGGAAAGTATTAGGGTACAACCCAACACCCTAATAATGGGCGATTTCAACTACCCTACCATTAACTGGGAAAACTACTCATGTACCAACTCTTTTGCTCAATGTTTTCTAGAATTCATAAATTCCAACGCTTTGGATCAACTTATTCACACCCCACCAGGGGCAGCAATATCCTAGACCTGGTCATTACCAACATGGGAAACCGGTGTTCTAAACCAGAGGTCAATTCCTCATTGGTCAGATCCGACCACAAGCTAATCAGCCTAGACATCCACATCCCACCCCCAGGCCCAATTAGGGAAACCATCGTAAAAAACTTCTCCAAAACCAACTTCACACTTCTTAAGACAGAAGTGGCAAACTTCATGACACCCATGCAGACGGACAGTAGAGATATGACTGCCGAATCCTACACAAATGCACTTTATAAGCACTTACATGAGTGCATGGATCATGCTATCCCTAATAGAACCATGATGTTATCCTCCAAAAAAAGGAAGCCAATCTGGTGGTCCTCTGCCATAAACAAGCTCTACAACAGAAGAAAGAAACTGTTGCAAAAAAGAGTAAAATCTCATGACTGGAGGAACTCCCTGGTCAACCTCAGTAAGAAGCTGAGATCCCTCATAAAATCCTCCAAAGCTAGTTACGAAAACAAAATTGCTACTGAATCTAAAGACAACCACAAAGCATTCTATAGCTATGTCAAGAATCTAAATGGGAACACTCAGATCTGCTCCGAGTTACAGCACAATGGCACTAAACATACAGAACCAACTGATATTGCCAACATCCTAGCAGATAGGCTCAGTGCTAACTTTACCCCCCTCTCACCCCCTAGAGGGCCCATCTCTATACCGGAAGAATGCAAAGTTCCTATAATCACGGCTGCACAGGTAAAAAACACACTCTCTAAAACCAAGAACACAGCATCCATGGGACCTGACAATATCCCACGCTGCTTTCTACACAAACTACAGAATGAACTGGCACCCTACCTAAGTACCATGTTCAATCATAGCCTCACCTCAGGCTTTGTACCCACTGAATGGCGCACCGCGACTGTTATCCCACTCCACAAAGGGGGAGCCACGACGGACCCCGGGAACTACCGCCCCATTAGCCTGATGAGCCTGGTCTGCAAGGCCATGGAACGTATCATCATGGAACTCATAAACAAAGACATTGGTAATCTCCAAACTCTGGACCCTACCCAGTTTGGATTTGTAAAAGGCAGATCATGTCTCCTAAACCTGATTGACTTCTTTGAAGCAGTCACCAAAGCCATAGATGAGGGTAAAATGGTTCACACAGCTTATCTAGATCTCGCCAAGGCTTTCAACACCATCCCCCACTCTGGAATTATAGATAAGCTCACTAAACCAGGTATAAATCCCTATGTCACAAGATGGGTTGCCAACTGGCTCACGGACGGAACCCACACAGTCCTGGGTCCTCTCCTGTTTGGTATCTACTTCTCTGAAGTGCAGGCCAACACAGAAGGTCTTTGGCTAAAAAGTTTGCAGATGACTGCAAACTAGGAGCCATAATCGAAACTCCTAACGATGTGGACAAACTACAAAAGGGCCTCACTGAGACAGATACCTGGTGTCAAAGCCATGGCCTGAAGCTCAATGCCGAAAAGTGTATTGTCATCCCCTTTGGTAAAAACTCTGTACCCATGAACTACCACATATCTGGTAGTCTACTTAATGCTGAAAATGTGATGAGACCTTGGGACACAGGTGGACAGTAGTCTCTCCTTTGATAATCACATTGCCACAGTTGTCAGGAAATCCTTCTACGTGGCTCATCTCATCACAAAAGGATTCTCATCCAGAAAAAGAGAGGTCATTGTTCCCCTCTACTTATCACTCATTAGACCCATTATAGAGTACAACGCCCCTTTTGGTATGTACCTCACAAGACATCTACAACAACTGGAAAGACCACAGAAATACCTCACAAAGAGGATTACTGGCCTCAAAGAGATGCCCTATGCAGACCGTCTCAAAAAACATCAGCTTTACTCCATCACATATCGCCTACTCAGGGGCGATCTCTGCCTAACATACAAAGCTATGTCAAACCCAGAGCTGCTGGACATGCTCCACTTAAAGAAATCCCAATTTCTCCAAGCTACATGCTCTAGGGACCTAAACCTTGTCACCACAATAAACAGAACATGCTGGAGGGATAGATTCCTGTCCCAGAGACTTCCCATACTCTGGAACAGACTACCTATCTATGTCAAACAGAGCTCCTCATTAGCACTCTTCAAGAAAAATCTTGATGATTGGATGGGAAATGGGAAATTCACCCCGGGGATCACTTCTGTGGCTCTGCTCGACAGGAGCACAGGAAAATAATTTTCTTGGGTGGTGAAAGCCAGGATACATTTTTTGGCTAGGCTTGTATGGGCCCTAGGGCCAATAGCCAAGTACATACCTATGAATCTCCAAACAAATGTTTAGTGGAGTATTTTCATTTTATACAATGACTGCTCAATGCTGTTGAGAAATGAGCACAGTGATTGGACAGCCCAACCAGTGTGCCCATTGTAAATCAAGCATGTACCAGTAGAAAAAATTCTAGCCACTGCAGTACCATTGAGCAACCAGACTTTCTGTTCACATATGCTGGGGGACAGGAAAATACAATAAAAATTAGGAATGTTCTGCAAAACTAAAGAAATAGAAACGTATCTGATTTTCATTGCATTTGTCCACTGTCCCTCATACAATCCTGACTTTTTAAGCATAAAAAAACAGCAATTAAGGTTGCCATCTTCAGTTGTGGCTAAAACTGGACTCAAGCCACACTCCTTGTACCTTCTGTAACCCCACCCATGTGACACCCACTTTCCTCCCATTTCGTGGCATCATCTTCGTGTCAGACGTGGGAGAATACCCTCTTTTTCCGTTTATCATGCATTTCTTCCTGTGGATTTACTGCGCTTAAAAAAAAAAAAAAAAGCATAGTAAATCTGCCGATTTAACAAAGTCTAGTAATCTGTTTCTTTTTTTGAAACAGAAAACTGGAGTTTGCACAGTGTTTTCTGGACTACCAGGCAGGCAATCCGTTTGATTTCCAGATAGTCTGGGAAAACAAAACTGACCGGTGGCAATACTAACAGCAATAGAGTTTCTGGTTTCTCTGTTGCTTCTGCACAGCACTGATGTACTGTGCTAGCTTAGGAACGCAAGTCCCATATGCATGCACAGTATGTCCGTAAACAAAGAAGAACCAAGAAGACTGAAGTGCTGTTAGACAAAGACATTTAGGAAAGGTAAGCAATTTCTTTCTTAAGTAATGTCATTGTTTAAAAGCAATAATGTGCTGTTTGTGGGTAGAAAAATTAAATGATTTAAACTACAGGGTTAAATAGACTGGTAGGAGAAGGCCAGAACAAATGTGCCATTACTAACTTTCTTTATCCATGAAAAGAAGGATAAACCTCTATAGTTTAACAACCAAAACTAGTAGGTATGTTGAAGAAAGAAAGAAAACTGATATCTGTGCCTGAAGTCAAATTAAATGACAGAAATAAAAGATAAGGGGGTTTCTTTTAGGAAAGAAATAATTGTTTTCAGAACTACGTGGCAGAACAGACCTGATTCAACACCATACTGATGCAATTCCAGGGACAAGAGGTTAGCTTAAAACACAGAGTACCAGAATTGCAGAGTGAGGCTGTATGAGACAAAGTCCAAAAAATGCTTACAGTAAGGCTGATGGTCAAAAATCAAGTGCAACAACCCCAGGATGTTACTCTCAACGTCTGTTGGAGCAATGAGCATCTGTATTGATTTTAAGAAGCTGAACAGCGTTTCGGACTTTTGACAGCTGCGCAGTGCCTGTCATTTCTCTCAAGTGTACAGATTTTCGCAGAATATCCAGATTTGTCTCTCATATTTTTGGTATGTCCCTCCTAAAATCTGTACTTTTCTGGCAAATAGCTGAGGATTTAAATCATTAAATAATGACAAACATTTGCGTTTAAGACTCCATATCCTTCAGAAAATTCATGCTAATGCAAAACCTATTATTCTGTCAACTTTCTAAGTTTGTAAGAGCAATATTTAAAATCTGTCCTGCCATCACTGTAGGCTTTATCCAGATTTTTTTTCTAAGAGGTTGAGAGGTATGGTGCCTATGGTTGATAAACCAATAGGAAGGTTGGTTAAGGCTCAATTGTTCACCACATTAGATCTAACAAAGAGATGCTGGTAGGTATGTGTAACAGCTGAAAGTTTCAACTAAGGAAAATACAGTTGTTTCAGCACTAGAGGATTTACTGTGGTATGCTTTTTTTTTTTCATGGTAGGTAAGATTCCCATGCTTCGTCCTATCAGTCTGTCTAATTGTGCACGTCATTGCATTTGATATACAAGGGAAACACTATCACGAGGTACTAAAGGTCATCCTTATCTCTTCTAAGTAGCAGAGAAGGATGTGATCTCCGGTTTCAGACTCTTAATTATCAGGACATGGCTGTTGTCTTAGATTCTTTGAACCCATCAAACTTTCTGATAGAATTTCTGACATGATTGAAGACGCACAGAAGACTTTTACTCATCTAATGTAATCTGCTAAGTAGAAGAGGTTTTCTATTTGGGCAGAACGAGATTATATATTGTCCTGTATAGTTAGTGTGTAGATTATACTAACCTATCTCTGTCAGATATAAGACTTAGGGCTTTTGATATTTTATTGTCTTGGTGCTCGTTTCTGGTATTTCTACCAAACATGACTTCATAGAGGGCAGGAGTGTGACCCAGAATCAACTTGTCAAGCACTCCCTTAAGTCTGGTTCTGTATGCTGTTCTCCTTTAAGGCACCTCTATTATCATTAGGAATTCATTTTCAGGATCAACAGGCTTGGCTGTCTCTTACTAGATGCTACAGGTTTGCCTGCAGGATCTTGTATCTCCAGGCTCTCGTTTTAAAGAAAGTATGTTTGTTTTTTTTACAATAATTGGGTCTCTTAGGATTAACCAGCATCATCTGTCAAAAAAGTTCTCATGAATTACTTGTAAACAATTTCAGTCACCTTACTGTTTTCTTTCATGAAGCAGAAATAAGGGGTGAGAGAGCCCTTCACTCACTGATTGTGCACTGTCAGCTTGTATGTTAATTGAAGCCTGTGCATAAGTTTTTGAACATGGAACAGCTCTTTGTTGCAAGAACAGAAGAGTTAAGAAGTGAAGCCTTTCTAGGTGAATTTGTAATTGTGTGGTCTTTTTCTATGAGCTGTTGCACTGTCCTTGGAGAATGCTGCTGTCAGAGACCATTCCACCAAGGGTTTTGCAGCTTCCAGTACTTGTTTCAGAACTTTTTAAGTTGTAAGTGGTCTACAGGCTGTTGCTTGATATGAGAACACTAACATCACTGTTACTCGGGCTTTACAGTTCAAGGGTACAGCTGTTTATGTGTTAGTACTCTCTCTGCAGGGGAGCAGTTTGCATTTGCTAGAGAGTATAATGTTTTGATGCTGTCCAGAATTATAGGCTTCTGGGAGAAGAGTGGGGTAGCTTTCCACTCTCTCTTGCCAATTTCTTTTCCCCAAGGGTGTTTTTACTTTGGAGTAAGAGTAATAACATAGGGAAAGTATTGGGGACAAGTGTTCCCTTCATAATGGTGCAGGGGACTTCCACCTCCTGCAACAAATGAAGGAGTTTTTTGGTTCTTCTACTTTTACTTCATTATCTTGTCTAGTTCATTGTCAGATACATCTGTAGCAAGCATATATGTACTCAAGCTCTTGGGTTTGAGCTCTGTTTGCAGGGATTTGTGAAATGTTACACACCTTTGATAACTCCCAGTAGATCCATTTGAGAAATTTGTGCCACAGCCACACAGTTGTCAGGACAGAATTTCACCTATTCCTTGGGCCATGGCATCAGGAATCCTTTTAACACTTTGAAGTTACAAACCTTGACCTTCTGACTGATGGGTTGAAAAGTATGCTTTTGTTTTTCCTTTAATTTTGTTTTACCACTGTGATTTGGTTGCTCTTTTTGCACTCCTGTTACTGTTTGTGTACACTTGTGTGTTAATATTCAGTTGTTTACCTAAATGTATTTTTCTTGTTTTTAACAGCTGGCAGTCCAGTAGTAGATGGCTGCTGCACCACAGCTCAGAATGGCATTGAGACAGATGCAGAAGAATATACTTTGATGAGCATCGACGCAATTATTAATGGAAAGGTAGCAGACAGAGTGTCTAGTCTCTCATACAATTTACAGATTTTAGTCATAACCACTAGTAAAGAAAATAACCAATTTTTTTTCTACAGGAAGGGGTTTTCCCTGGTTTAATCCCAACCTTGAACAATTATCTTGCTAATATGGAAGTAGACGTGGACACAAGGTGTACCATCTTAAACTACCTAAAGCTAATAAAAAAACGTGCTTCAGGTAAGTGTTGGAGTTGATGGGGTAGTACGGAAACCAGTTGTAATCTAAACTGCTGGCTGTCTTTGGTACTGTTTTTCATGGCCAAAGTTTGTCTAGTGATTTGATGTAAATGTCGGAGAGAGTCAAGGTATCAAGTTAGGGCAGAATGAGTGGTCAGAAGCTTGTTGTACTTCCAGTGGCATAAGTTCTAGATCTGCAATTAAGCAACACTAGTCTCCATGCAAACCAGTGGTAATACTTCTGAGGCTGCATATAATTGTGTTCGATTTCATGTACAGGGCCACTGGAACCTCCATTCATAGCTCATCTTAGGCCATACTTTATAAGTCATGATAGAACATAAATCTGGCATAGAAAGCCTTCTGTAGCTTCTAATTGTTGTGATATCCACCATTCTGGTATCCCCAGATTTCCATAATTTTTCTATCATTCAGAGACTTGCTTAGCCAATGTGCTGCCTAGGTCATTTCTACCGCTTGCATTTCTTTCGATCATAGGGAATTGTGGTAATGCTCATATACTTCTGGTTCCTCCCCAAGCAAATCCTGGTGCTACTCTCATAAATGACATGGCATATGGGTTGTATATATTTTTTCTGGTTTATGTATTACAACTGATTATACTTTGTAGACTCTGTAGCTTTCTTTCCAATCTTGTCAGTGCCTTGTACAATGACTTCTTACATCTGCAACAGTATGTAATCTGTTTCTACAATACAAAGAACAAACCTCCACTCACTACGTCCCATAACAACAAAAAATAATGAAAAAAATACAAACCCACTGTTTCAAAGACAAGTGTTGATTTTAGGTGGAATTATTCATGTTTTGTTATAACTTTTATAATAATTTTAACAATATTATATGTACAATATTATGTTTTGAATTTAGGTGTAGTATTATTATTGTATTTATAATGTTAGTATGACTTAGCAGCTGATGCTTTTGAAACAGGAAATTACGTTTCTACGTTATTTTCCTATATGACATTTGGTTCTTCTGTGTGATGACTCTGATGATGTCTTAACCCATGTATACAAAGGCAAAAGCACTTAGTCCTGTTTAAATTGTTTTTATCATGTTTGGTTTATTAAAAGATGCTGGTCCATACAGTACGAGCTGTGGGTTTGTATTTTTTCATTATTTTTTTGTTTCTACAATACAATTTTTCTGTAAATATATTGAAGTAACTTTTCACATCCATATGGCATCAATAATGGCTCTTTTTTTCTGTGTAAGCGCACTTACACTCGCATCCTGTAAAAGCTGTGGGCCCAGTAGCAACTGTTTTAACTTCTTGCAGAATCACTACCATTCTGACTGGCTTCTGCTTCTAATATGATTGACCTATTCACATCCAAATACTTTTAACGTGGATGTATGATTTCCTAACTTCAAGCATTGCAAAACTGAATTATTATTTTTAGTTTCTAACTACAAATATTTCAAAATAGACTTCTTTTCTTCATTTCCATTCTACGTCATTGTCTAATGGCAAATTCACATCTGTTGTGTTCAGAATAAGCTTTGAAAGATGATGTTTTATTTAACAGGAGTGTTACACTTCTGTTTTATTCAGGTTGAGGTTATTATGTATTGGAGTCGTCACTACCTTTGTCATTCTCCAAATATGTTCTTGGGTCTATATTAGATCACCAAATGCTTAAAAAAGCGAACGGTGATTAATCGACCCTATGCAAGCGAAAGCTTACAATTTCGAACTGTCAGAACAGCAATTTTTTTCCTAGGGGGAAAAAAATCGCTGTTTCAACAAAAAAAATAAATAAAATACTTTAAACATTATATTAAGTGGTGGGCTGCGCCCCCTACACCCCCTACTTAAATATTCCAACTCTGAGACTGCACTACAGTGCCAAAAACGGCAAAGCAACGAAGCAGCCAAGCAAATTCTTTCCCCAGGGAAAGAATTTGCTTAAAATCCGTTTCGATATTTTGCAGTTTCAGGCTTTTGAGTTCAACCAAAATGCATTCGAATGACTACGTCTTCGGTCTTCTAATAGGGAACCTATGTTCTTCTCTGGTATGACTCTGTGATAGCCAGTCACTAGATGTATTATCAACACAAGCCCCTCAGTGGTTTGTGCAGCAGCTGTTGGAAATATTTGTTACTTGTAAAATGCCAAGTGGAAGATATAGAAATCTGTACTTCCCCAAGGTGAATTAAAAGTACACAGCTTGCTTCTTTTCTCGTCAAGTTTTATTTACCTAAATTTTGTTTTGCATTAATCACAGAAAGATATGCTCCTGGTAGAACAGTAGATATTGCTCTTTTATTATGACTTGTGCATTTATGAAATTTATCTGGTGTCACAAAAGTAATCATGCTGTTTGACTCATTTTGTAGCCTCATTCTTGGTCATTTTATTTGCAGTTACCATCTTCTGAGTTCTGCTGTGTAAAGCTATTAGAGTTTTCCTTGAAAGGTCCAGTACTGGTAATGCTGCTGTATTTGTTTGAATATGATAAACCTCTGGTGAATGCCCTGTTATATTTTCATGTCATTTAAATAAAACAGCAGACTGCACATTTCTGGTCCACACTATAATTGTAGTGACCACAAGATAGATATCTTTTACAGTGTGTACAGTGAGTTTTGTAGTTCATATTCTAATGTTCATACAGAAGTGTTTTGTAACCCTTCAGTTTTACATAATGGTCAGAATAAGGAAACTGTTTACCCAGTAATTGCATCAGACTTTTGACTTTGCGACCCAGTACATTGAGCAGACGTCTACTTACAGTCTGCACCATTGTCTAGTCTAAACACCATGCTTTGAATATTAATTTTAAGCATTACTTACCAGATTTCTTACTAATTTTCTGGCCATGACTTATCTATGATTTATCCTGCTTAAAATTAAATTTGTGAAATAAATAAATCAGTTTGTGCACATTCTCAAACAAATCATACTTGCAGAAAACTCATTTTCATAATTCTGCTCTTGTATATTCTTCGCAGGCAAAGAAGGGGTATAGCCACCTGCTTCTAGATGTTTGAGCCTGTCTGACCTACTGCATGCACACATTGGTCAATCACAGTCGCTGTCAATCAAATATTGCAGCACAAGAAAACAACAGCCCTCTGTTATAGGCATTATCCCCATACCCTCCAGGAGAAGAAAGGTGTAGCCATCTACTGCTGGAGGTTCAAGCCCCTCTGACCTACTACACTCACACTGGCACATAAGTTTATGGGCTCCCCCTGTTGGTAGCTATGGTCAAAGAAGGAAATGCCTGTTAACAGATATTTCTGCAGTGTTTTCTTAGTGTTCTGGTTGATGCCTGCCTACACCTTCTTTCTGTAATGGTAAAAGAAAAAGTCTTTGGTGTGAACTAAGAGAAAGGTCCATGAATATTATTATTATTATTATTATTATTACACTTTTAGCACATCCCATTTAGCACTGACTTCCCTTGCACCATATTTACTCTGCTTTTTTTATTTTATCAAATTTCCCAAGGCATTTCAGGAAGGAAACTATCTGATTTGGAATACTCCTTGCAAGCGCATAGCTGCAATCTAATTCTAAGCATTGAAAACAAAGGAAGTTCTTCTCAGCAAAAAAAAAAAAAAAAACTATTTGTTTACTGTTTTACTTCCATCCTATCTTTGTACCTTCAGAGACAATGGCTTAATGTACCTGCATGAACTGATTAGCTCCCACTGATGTGCAAGCTCCGGCCCGCTAAATTCCCCTTCCATCTCCAGTTTCCCAGCCACTCCCCCCAAATCCTGTAATTTATTTCCATCAGTCTTCTCCCATTCTTCACCCTCTCATCTCTACACACCTCCCTTATCATAACTTATATTCCCTCAGTCTATAATGTCATAATTTTCCACTTAAGGTAACACACCTCATTCTGCATTGCATGTTTGAGTTTTGCCAAATAATAGCTCTTAAGGTCTGGTAAACACGGTTCTCCCTGCCCTCATGCTATAACACCAGTCGCTCCTATTGTGCTGTAGATTTTTTATCCTCCCATAAAAAATTCTTTGTTTCCTTATTAATTTTTCCCATATGGCTTTATCTTGTCTAGTAAAAAAAAAAATGCCTAACCTGTGTAAAGTGCACATGGAACTAAAAACATTTTTACTTCAAACAAGTAAATCCATACTTCCACCAAAACTAAAGTTGACAGACTTTAATTTCAGCCAGTACTAAAGTTGACAGACTTTAATTTCAGCCAGTACTATATTCTATACATGGGCAACTGAAGCTTCATTAAAATAACACATTTTATTAATGCATTGAAAAACACAACTAGCGCTTTGGCTATTTGCCTTCGCAAGTTTCTAAAAACATACAAAAATCCTTACTTAAATAAAGCAACTAAAGTACTGCAAACCTATTCAAATTCTGCAATAGGAAAACACCATTAATTAATTACTCATTCAAAGTGGAAATTTTAAGACATTCATTGATTCATATAAATGGGAAACCAGAAAATGCAAGACTATGTAACCATTCTAACAGAATACTTATATAATAAATATTGTATAAGTTAGTTATTCAAACCATTTGGCTGAAGCATATTATACAAAACATAAACCATGCCTCTCTTTTCAAACAAACTAAAGAAACAGTAAAATTAAGTTCGGGGAAAACTAAGGACGTATAAGAGCTGCAGTTGCCAGTCTGTAACATTTTTTACTGGCTGCCGTTTGCTATCCATATCCATTACAAACATTCAAACATCCTGCATTCTCTAAGTTTACTGACCACTTTTTCCATAAGTTTGTTCCACATTTCTTTTGCTGCTTGATGCGACTTTTTTCTCCACTCATATGCTCATGTATTGTACCTTCTGGTGCCCCCATAAATAGGGGTACCTTTGTACTAGTTCATAAACGTACGTAATCACCTTTCTCTCTTTTTTGTTTCATTTAACGTAGAAGTAGTAACAGTACCATGTATGTGACAAGTTGATGGCTGATTGCTAGGTTATGGATGCTAGATAGAGTTCTGAAGGTGTAGCTACTGGAGTAATTGAGGTCTGGAGAGTTCTCTGTAAAGGTTACTACTGAAATAATGAAAGTAAATGCAGCTGGGGCATACGATAGGTTGGTAAAAGAGAGAGAGAGAAAAAGATGAGGCAGTTGTTGCAGATAAATGCAGAATCATGACTTGCTCTAGATGAAAACGTTTAAGTATTCTGGTGTGGAAGCAGAGCAGAGGTGTACAGTTAGACCTGATATGGCTGGACACTAAGGGCCTGACTGAAGGACAGCTGAGGAGACGGACGAGAAAGCAATGAGAGGATTAAAGTAGGATTGTTGTCCTGTAGTTGAAAATATTTTTGAATGAAATAAAGTAGAAAAATGTGTTGAAATGTTAATGCATTTGAAGTACATTAACTCATGCGCTTGGTACTGAATTTTAGTTAAATGCCCAGTCCTTATAATTGCTACTGTTATGAGTTCAAAACTGTATTAAATGTAAAAGGTGGTATTACCAGAATTGTTACAGGTTAATCCTTGGACTATTTATGCAGTCATAACTCAAGATTTAGAATGCAGAAATCACAGTAGGGTAGTTATGCAACATTGTTTATAAAGTAGTACAGATTACGTATTGCCTGGATGCCAGTGAGAAGATGCAAGTAACTATCTTGGCTTCCTGAATGATGGCGCCACAGTATGGCTCTCACCTCTGTGGTTGTGTAGATTCCCTACACTGTGAAGTAATGAAAGGACTTAAATCCATTTGGGGGAAGCTTCATGGTCTGCAGGTATGGTGGCAAAAAGAACGTAAATAATTGTATGGAATACAGACTTTCTTATGGAACGTGACAACATGTTTCTTGATTTTAGGTTTATTCTGGTAGTAGTTTTATGTCTGCAGAGTGATGTCTTAAGTCAGGGTTGTCTTCAGTAATGACTGTATACTAACAGAAAGTGGACTTTGGAAAAAAATATTGTTAGTGCATCTGTTTCTGAGCACTGAATTGTCGTCTGTCACATATTCATTGTGTGTAGACATGACTTCCTATGGAAATGTCATCAGTTCTAACTCCAAATGCCAGTATACAAGAAGAAAAAAGAGCAAAAATGCAAGAAAAGAGAAAATATTGAACATCACTCTACTTTTGATGTATGTGTGGGGTGGAGGCAAGCCCTCCACACCCCCAGAACTTGTATATATCAAATCCAATACTGCCATATCTCAGAGAAAAGGGAATACTCTGAGAAGTGGCTATCTCAGACTTAGCATGTGCAAGTCAGTTGCCATTCAGTCTCCATATTGTTGGACATGATAAAGCTAGTCCTGGTGTTTCAAACAGTTACCATTTAGGGCATTGCATAATTTGCACAGGGCATCACTTTAAAACAACAACCTGAAGATCAGAGGAGTATATTCTCAGGTGCTGCAGTTAAATCTTACCTTTACAAAGAGCTTAGTAATACTGACTTGCATTATATCGTAGGGTAAGTGTGCATGCATGCCTGCATATATATATATATATATATATATATATATATATATATGACATACACACACACACACACACACACACACACACTGGATATCAAAAGTGTACACACCCCTGTTAAAATGCCAGAACAATGAGACCACAAGAAATCATTTCAAAACTTTTCCCACCTTTAATGTGACCTATAACCTGTACAATTAAATTGAAAATCAAATCTGTTAGGGGGAAAAATATCAAAAATGTACAATAAGCTAGTTGCATAAGTGTGCACACCCTTCAACTAATACTTTGTTGAAGCACCTTTTGATTTAATTACAGCATATAGTCTTCTTGGGTACACATCTGCCATCAATTAAAGAGACTCTGATTAACCCCAAATAAAGTTCAGCTGTCCTAGTAGGATTTTCCTGACATTTACTCAGTTGCCTGCTACAGCAAAAGCCATGGTTCACAGAGAGCTTACAAAGCATCAAAGGGATCTCATTGTTGAAAGGTATCAGTCAGGAGAAGGGTACAAAAAAATTTCCACAGCATTGGATATACCATGGAACACAATGAAGACAGTCATCAAAAAGTAGACAAAATATGGGGCAACAGTGACGTTCCAAAGAACTGGACTTCCCTCCAAAATTGACAAGATGAAAAGTGGTCAGAGAGACTGCCAAGAGACGTACAGCAACACTGAAGGAGCTGCAGAAATTTCTGGCAAGTACTGGTTGTGTACTACATGTGACAACAATCTCACGTATTCTCCATATGTCTGGGTTATGGGGTAGGGTTGCTAGATGGAAGCCTTTTTCTTACACAGATAAACATCCACCCCGGGCTAAAATTTGCAAAATAATACATCAAGTCTCGCAAAACCATATGGGAAAATGTGTTATGGTCTGATGAGACCAAGGCTGAACTTTTTGGCCACAATTCCAAAAGGTACGTTTGGTGCAAAAACAACATTTCACATCACCAGAAGAACACCATCCCCATGGTGAAGCATGGTGGTGGCAGTGTCATGCTTTGGGGTTGCTTTTCTTCAGCTGGAACTGGGACTTTAGTCAAGGTGGAGGGAATTATGAACCGTTCCAAATACCAGTCACTTCTGGCCCAAAACCTTCATACATTCAAATCAACAAAAGAATGACTTCAACATAAGAAAATTAAAGTTTTGGAATGGTCCAGCTAATGCCCAGACCTAAACCCAATAGGAAATCCGTGGGGTGACCTGAAGAGGGCTGTGCACAAGAGATGCCCTCGCAATCTGACAGATTTTGAGTGCTTTTGCAAGGAAGAGTGGGCAAATATTGCCAAGTCAAGATGTGCCATGCTGATAGGGTCTGTATCACTTTGAAACGGCAGACGTTCGAACACCATATGTTTGAACTTCTAACCTCGAAGTGCAAAACCATTGAAGGCTTAGAACAGCGATCCCCCCCCCCAGGAAAAAAAATCGCTGTTCCAAGAAACACACACACAACACAAGCACACCAGAAAAACCGCAATCCACACACATACACTTAAAATCCTACACTAAACTGTACATACACTACTATCTATCCACTTACCTTAAGCCAAACCCTAACCTAAGGTCTGTCACTATCGCACACTCACCTGACCCGTGCCCTAACCCACCTATCCCACCCTAATCCTAAAGTCTGTCACTATCGCACACCCACCTCACCCGCGATCTAACCCTAACTCACCTAACCCGTGCCTTAACCCTAACATCCACACAATCGCACACTTACCTGAACCCGACCCGTAATTTTCCACCACAGTCTTGAAAATAGCGAAGCCACAGAAACGGCCCACCGAATTCTTTCCCTGGGAAATAATTTGGTGTTCCGCAGCTTCCCGATAACCAGTTTTCGAACTTCACAGTTCGAACATATGCTGTTCGAACTGCTGAAGTTTCGACTAACTGATAGGAACCCATGCTGATAAACACCTACCCAAGAAGACTGAATGCTGTGTTAAAGGGTGTGCACACTTAGGCAACTAGCTTATTGTACATTTTTTATTTTTTATGTTTTTCCCCCTAATAGATTTGTTTTTCAGTTGAATTGTACAGGTTATAGGTCACATTAAACGTGAGAAAAGTTTTGAAATTATTTATTGTAGTCTCTTTTTTTTATATCACAATAACCTGGCATTTCAACAGTGGTGTATACACTTTTTATATCCATTGTATGCATGTATTTATGTGTGTGTGTGTGTGTGTGTGTGTGTGTGTGTGTGTGTGTGTATACACACACACACACACATATATATATATATATATATATATATATATATATATATATATATATGTATGTATGTATGTATGTATTTATTTATTTATATATATTTTAATTGCATCTATATTGATACATCTCAGATCATTTAATCTAAAACTCGGAACATTGAAAAACACATTGTGAACACACCTCTCAAACTCTTTTTGCAAGAAGGCTAGAGAAAGTCCAAAATAATGGGGGAATAAGGTCCAAAAATAGGGGCAGATTGTAAATATTGTTCTCATAAACTTAGAAAGTTGCTGGATATGAACTTTGAAACTCAAATGTCTGCCAGTGTTTAGTGACTTCAGTCCTTGGTGATTTGCCAAAATATCACAAATTTTATGAGGAACAGGCCAAAAATGTGAGGCAAAAATGTGGGTAATCGAAAGGTTTGATTGGGGGAAAATGTGCTTTTTCAGGGGGGCAAGCCTCCCTGCACCCCTCTCATCCCCCTGTTAATTATTTATTCCAACTCAAAGTCATACAACAGTGGGAAAAACAAGCGCCCATAACCCGTGGTGTGAGTTCTCCCAAGAAACACTCACATTTCAGCATACATATAGCTGTGTGAGTCTAACCCACCATTCACTTGCACCAACATCGTAAAACTAAATGTACCTGGTCCAAAAAAAATACATTACTCTATGAAACATCGATGTAATACTTAAAATCCAAAATTATAGCAAATATATTTAGTCCAAATTTACTTAAACCATATGACTAAACTATATTTAGACCAAATCAAATGCGTGGAACCCTATATTGTTGCAGTCTGTGAGAGAGAACACTCTCTTTCATTTGTTTTTCAGCCTGCCAGCTGCTTTCTGTGCGTGATTGAATTACTGCACGGTTTGAGAATTTGCGCTTACCTCGCTGCTGTGCATTCTCAGAGTTGGTATATATAATTAGCAGTAGATGCGAGGGTGGAGGGTGAACACAGGGAGTCTTGCCCTTCCTGCATAAAACTTTTTTAATCTGTCTTTTTAGATTCACTCTAAACTGATCACTGATGTTCTTCGTGTTTCACTGTTGCAGTCATTACATTTGGGTTATCTGCTTGCATGTAGCCCTCAGTCGGCCTGATTAACAAAGTCTTGGGTCCTGCGTTGGTTGCTGTCCCTTCTTCCATGACGTCAGGGGTATAAAACATGCAGCCAATGCCATTACTTCAGTCTTTCTTGCCGTGCGGTGCCCAAAGCAGAAGCAGTTCGCAAGTGCCGGTTGGCTGACTCCTGAAATTTTCGTTTTCGAGTTTCAGAACCAAAGTCTTCAATTAAAGCTAAGTACCCCGTTGGGGAAACCTTTTCTTGCTCCTTACCGATGTCAGTAAAAGTTAATAATTGCATTACTTGTGGAAAGCAAATACCTCATAAAGATTTTCATTCGTACTGTATTCCTTGCCTAGGCCCTGACCACGACGTACATTGCTGTCGGTTTTGTGCTTTATTTAATGAAAGCACTATCCGTCGTCGGTACATTTTCGCCTCTAAATATTTCGGTTCTCGGTTTAATTATCCAGAAATGTCGTCTGTTAGCCATCTGACTACCGGGATTCCAAAAAAATGCAAAGATAAAGACAGAGACAGGCCGTCAAGGTCCAGAACTGCCGATGACACTTCTCCTAAGCCAGTCGCCAATTCGCCGGTACTCAGTGAAGTGCTTTCGCAGCCCCTGATACCCACTACTTCTGATTCGCAGGCCTCTACTGATGCCCATTTGGAGTCCGGTATGCTGTGAGGTGCTTCAACTATGGCACCTGCGGATGTCTCTACCTTGGATGGGTCCAGAGCCGCTGTGCAGGCACCGGCTTCCGAGGGTGTATTTAGGCCTAAGGACTTGCATATTAAACAGACGCCTTCTTCTTTACTTAGGTTAATTCTCGATCCATGCCTAAAAATATTATGCCCAGGCCACATGCTCAGGCCTCTATGCCTAAAAAACAAATGGTAAGAATGGCTGAAGATCTTATAACTCTAATCAGGGATAGCCACCCCCCCCCCTTCTAAGTGGTCTAGGACTGAAGTTGATTATGAATCTTCTGATCAGGATTCTGTTTCTGATTCTTCTGATGGTCTGGATTTGCCCTTATGTACGTATGAAGATTCTGATACAGAGGACTCTATTCCCTCTGCTTCCCCTCCTGAGGATTTTTTCTTTTGGGGAAGCCTTACATACTCTAAGGGAGCATTTCCACTGGGAAAGCCAGGATTTTTCTGATTCTAAAAAGAGGCTTAGGGATTTCCTTCTTCTACCTCAGCATAGGCCTTTAGCTATTCCTCCTGTACTAGACATTGTTGATGCTTTTTCAGAATCTAGTTTGGCCCCTGATTCCCTGCATCCTGCTCCCAGAAAACCTGACAGATACTTACAGGGTCCTTGAGTCCCACAAGTTTCTTTTTAAAAATCCCATTGCAGATCCAGAGACTATTTCACAGGGACCCAAGGGCATTAAGGCTTCTACTACTACAAATCCTACCCCTTCTGATAGAGACTCCAGGGCGCCGGATAGATGGGGTAAGAAGGTTTACACTTCTGCAACCTTGGCCATTAGGGCTTTAAACTGCCAGTTTCATATGTTAAAGTATCAGCAATATGTTATTGGACTGCTTAAACAGAAAATGATGTTGATTCCTGACTGTGTGGAAAATAAAGAATTACAGGATTTAATGCATTCTGCTGAACAAGTTGGAAAACATACTTTGCAATGTGGTTTTGATTCATTAGAGGCCTCTTGCAGGGCTGCTGTTACTGGGTCTGTGCTCCGAAGGCATGCTTGGCTTAAGGAGCAATCTTTGCCTGATCATGTTAAAGCTAAATTGTTGGATGCTCCTTTAAATCATGACCGCCTGTTTGGCAACAAGGCTGAGGAAGTTCTTAAAAAGATGGAAGATAAAGCTAAATCTATGCAAACTGGTCCTTTCCAGCCCGTTCCAGGTCTTCTCAAGCCAAACCCAGACGCAGCAAAAACCCCAGGTTTCAGTCCCAGGGGACACACAGAACTAAGCAGTGGGGGGGGGGTCTCCAATTCCACATCTGGGAATAATAAGACTCCCCCCACCCCCCATAGTAAACTGTCTCAATGACTTCCTTTTAAAATGTCCAAACACTTATCAACTTTGGGGGGAAAGACTGCTCTTCATGCAAAGAATTGGGAACTCATTACCCAGAACAAATGGGTTTTAAATAGTGTCCCAGGGATACAGATTTCACTTTCACATGTTGCCAACACCAAGCAGGTGGCCGGACCTACCACCAAATCAGTGGGCAGAGGCCCAAAAACAAGTACTTTCTCTAAGCATGGGGGCTATTCAACTGATACCAGAAGAGGAAAAGGTACAAGGTTTCTACTAGAGACTTTTCCTGCTACCCAGAAAAGACAATTCATGGCGTCCTATCCTGGATCTGTCTACTCTAAACACCTTTTTGGAGATTCCAAAATTCAGGATGCTGACTCTTCACCAATTACTTCCTATGCTAGGCAAAATGCCTGGTTGGCAACACTAGATTTAAAAGAAGCATACCTGCACATCCAAATCAGGGAATCTTGCAGGAGATACCTAGGCTTTAAAACAGGCTACACACACTATCGGTTCTCTGTACTGCCCTTTGGTTTATCTACTGCACCCAGGGTATTCACAAAGTGCCTAGCTCCAGTTATTGCATTTTGCAGGCAAAGAAATATTCAAATATACCCATACCTGGACGATTGTCTAATTCAGGCAGAAAGCCAGGACATACTTTTGAATCATCTGTCCTTTGTACAAATGGTTCTAACTTGTCTGGGGTACACCATAAATGAAAAGAAATCACACCTGGTACCCTGTCAACAAATTATATTCTTGGGAGCAAGCGTGAATACAACTTCCCAGATGGCTTACCTCACGCCAGAGAAACAAATTCATTTGACAACCTACTTCAACCAAGTGGCCACAAAAACCCTGCTATCTGCAAGACAAATACTGCAAGTGTTGGGGTTCATGGCCTCCTGCATTCTTCTAATTCCACATGCAAGACTGCATATGAGGAAACTACAGTGGCATCTAAAAAGCCTATGGTGTCAACATTCTCAAGACCTAGAAACAATGATTTCTGTCATACCTTGCCTATGCCTAGAGTTCCTTTGATGGGCAGAGGCCTGCCACCAAAACAAGGGACTACCTTTCACACCACCCCCTGCCACACAAACCCTAACAGACGCATCAGACTATGCATGGGGGGCTCACCTGGCAGGGAAGTGCATTCAGGAAAATGGAACCCAAGTCAAATGCACCTGCATATCAATCAGAAAGAAATGTTAGCTGTACAGAATGCTTTGACAGCCTTCAAGGACCACATTCTTCCAGGACAACTAATGGTAAAAACGGACAACACCCCTGTTATGTGGTACATAAACAAGCAGGGGGGTACACATTCTTACCCGCTCTGCAGACTAGCCATGGCATTGTGGAACACAGCCTTGAGCTACCAAGTGCACCTACAAGCTCAATTCCTGCCAGGAAAATTAAATACACTGGCAGACGGACTAAGCAGAAACCTCATAGACCCACATGAGTGGAAAATGGAACCAAGGATTTTCAACATGTTGACAAGCAAGTGGGGAAGTCCAGATATAGACCTGTTTGCCTCTTACCAATTGGACAAATTTTGCACAAGGCCTCCCCGCAAACAAGCCTGGAAAGTGGATCAGTCTATGCCCCCCCCCCCCTGCCTCTGCTCTCCAAAGTACTACTAAAAATCAAACCGGACAAACCAAGGATGATTTTGATTGCTCCAGACTGGCCGCTCCAAAACTGGTACCCCTTCCTGCGCAGTGTGTCACGGTGGTCTCCATGGCACCTGCCTCAGACTCCTTCCCTTCTGTCTCAGGAGAACCAGATTCTGCGCCCTCAGCTGCTAACACTGAACCTTGCAGCCTGGCTAATTACTTAATCTCTCCTTTTACCATCCCTCAGCAAACCTGTGATGGATATCATTTTAGAGGCAAGGAGGCCTAGTACTAGAAAATCTTATGCTGAAAAATGGAAAAGATTCTGTGCCTGGAACTAATCTCAAGGGATGAGCACAGCAGCGCCTAATTTACCTCAGATTTTACAATACTTAACTTAGATGCATCACAAGGGCCTGTCTTTTTTCTCTATTAAAATCCATGCCTCAGCCATTTAAGCTCGTTATAACACAGAACCTCTGCTCTTCTCTCATCCACTGCTCAAGCAGTTCCTCAAGAGGGGAAAAAAATTTGAGACCACCCAGGAGAGCTCCAACCCTAGCCTGGGACCTTAACTTTGTCTTGGAGAAACTCACTCTACCTCCTTTCGAGCCAGCTGCTACTGCAGACTTAAAATTTCTTTGTTGGAAAACAGCTTTCCTTTTAGCAATCACTTCAGCTAGAAGGGCATCTGAATTACAGGCCCTTTTGGCAGGGGAGCCTTTCATCATTTTTCATGAGGACAGGGTGTCCCTCAGAACCAATCCATCCTTCATGCCCAAGGCGGTATCCAGTGTGGCTCTTAATCAGTCCATTCATTTGCCAACCTTCTTTCCCAATCCACAGAATAAAGGGGAACGGATACTGCATTCCTTAGATGTGCACAGACAACTTAGATTCTACTTGGACAGGACTAAGCCTCAAAGGAAATCTGAACAACTGCTGGTGGCATTTGATACAGGAGCAGAGGGGAAGGCTATTTCAAAGCAAACCATTTCTAAATGGGTAAGCCATTGCATTAATTTATGCTACAAGCACCATGGAAAACCTATCCCCCAGGGGATCAGACCTCACTCCACCAGGGCTGCATCTACCTCTACAGCCTTTTTAAGAGGCGTCCCTGCCAGGGACATCCTAGAAGCTGCTAACTGGAGTTCTGTATATACTTTCACCATGCATTGTAATTTGCCAATTTTCTCTAAATCCAGAGCAGGCTTTGCCACTGCAGTCTTGCAGGACCTTATAGTTGGCCCTAATGCTATCTAACTTCCTCCTCCCAACCATAGCTTTGGGAATCTAGCCAAATGTAATGACTGCAGCAGTGAAACACGAAGAACATAGTACAATTGTGTACACTTACCATAAATGTAGATGTTCGAGTGTATTCATTGTTGCAGTCCTGGTTACCCTCCCTCCAGCCCCCAACTTCTTTTGACTATACCTCTACTTTCCTTTACTATGCTTAAAAGCCATTTTGATGTATTTGCTTTTTTGTTGGAGGTATATCTTTGTATTTTTATGTTTAATTGCTTCCCATTAGGGGGTCACCTGACATCTGGGGCAAGAAAAACTGATGTAATGGCGTCGGCTGCATGTTTTATACCCCTGACGACCTGACATCATGGAAGAAGGGACAGCAACCGATACAGGACCCAAGACTTTGTTAATCAGGCTGACTGAGGGCTACCTGCAAGCAGATAACCCAGATGTAATGACTGCAACAGTGAATACACTCAAACATCTACATTTATGGTAAGTATACACAACTGTACTTTTCTTTCATTTGGTCTTTGAAGCATTTGATATTTCATGATACAAACATGTATATAGCTACATTTAGTTTGGTCATTGGCTGCATTTATTGCATGCAGATTGTCTGCATAAATGTTTGATTGGTTGAGTTATACTGTCTGTACTTTGTTGACAGTTGTGTGAGCATGGAATTAGTATATATAAATTAGAGAGTGTGGGAGCAAAACATTCTTGTTGGGTGTGGGGATTGTGTTGTAGTATTTTAGTTTGAGTAGACATAAAACGTATATAGTGTACTAATTTTGGTGTATTTGTATTTGGTTTCAGTGCAGAATTTGCATTTTTGTAGTATTGCAGTATATATTTCTTTATGTACATATCTATGTGTGAGTGTTTATGTATGTGTGTATATGTTTGTCTTTGTGTATGCAAGCATGTGTGTGTTTGTCTATAGATAGATGCTTCATGTAAAATAATATACATTTTGGTGAGTTTATCATTGGATTCATTTCATAATTCACATATTTGTGCACATAAATGCAACGGGGAGTTGTTCTCTAAACTGTCAGTTATATTACTCAAATTCCTTTGAAAAATAACTTGAAATGTTTAGCAGTGAATTGAAAAGACATATGTTTTTTTTCATACTGGCATTAATGGAACACATTCCAGGTTCCCTTGCAGAAAGGTAAGTAGCACAGCAGCATTCTCTGAGGTACTACATCTGCCAAGAACAAACTATTGGAATGAGGGCAGGTCTGTGGAGTATAATGGTTGGATGCGAGTGCGGTGTGGGAAATGGGTGTCAGGTAACTTAAACTGGAAGGCTATATGGAAAATGGGATTATATAGTCTAATAATAGACCTCACCACATTGATGAAAGAGTGACAAACTAAAGGAAGGGATCAGGAACTATATTACAACTTTTTTATCTTTAAACTGACCAGGAAGAGTGTGGTTGGGTATAGTCAGTAAGCAAAGAGTAGAACACGAAGATTTTGAAGAAGAACTTTGAAGAGGTTTCTGTGTTAGGCTAGTTATGTGATGACGGAGGTTTCTTTGTTGGGATAGTTTTGTGATTTGTGTCTCAGAGACCCCCCCCCATCTTTGGAATAGACATCCTCTCTCAAGCAGAGTACTCATTATCCCTTTTTAAGCGCAACCTGGATCACTGGATGGGAAACAGAAAATACACTCCTGGGATTCCACCTGTGTCCTGCTGGACAGGGGTTCTGGGTGCTGACTGTCTAAACATGAGCTAAACTCTTGACTAGGCGAAGGGCCAATAGCCTAGTAACCTCCTATGATGATCCTTTGATGGTACAGATGAGATGGAGGTTTTTAAGTTAGGCTAGCTGTGTAATGATGGGGGTGAGATGGTGGTTTCTCTCTTAAGCTAATTGTGATCATAGGGATGAGTGGTAGGTTAGTTATGTGATTATGGGGAATGAAATTGAGGTTTCTGTGTTAGGCTAGTTATGTGATTATAGGGATGAGATGCATTTGAGGATATTGCTTTCCAGTGCAGATAGTTTGGGACATGAGTGATTGAGTTACAACTAATTCTTGCTGAGTTTGCCTTTTGTGTGGCTGCTCTGACATGTGTATGGCTATTCTAGGTTACAGGTTTCTTCATGATGTATTAGAGTGTTACTGTTGTTAGGAACGTGTCAGTGGATCTTCATCAAACAATAATAGCATAAGTAAAATAAGCTTAGCTACATTACCCTCTTTAAGGCTTGGAGGGACGTTGAGTGGACATTGGTGAGTTAATAAAAGTAAAGTGTCAACTAGATTCTAAGAATGAAGATAGAAAAAATCTTCTAAAAAGGATTAGTGCTGGGAAAGAAAAAATAACTTTAAAAAAAAAACTTTCACTGGGTAATTTTTGGGTTTTCCTCTTTTGGTATCCCAAACTCAGCAGTTTTTTATTTGTTTACTTTATCTTTGTTAACCAGTACCCTCAAATCCAACAAATAGTTACCATGGATAAGCACTCTCCAGAGATGTATGTGGTCGGACTTGAGACAATGTAGAATTGCTTCATGGCTGTCTGTGATTACATAATACTTAAAAAGCATAATGTAATATGTGAGAGATGCATTTAATATCACTGGAGGTTAAAAGTTTTCACACCGGTAACACTGTTGTCATGACTTCATCAGCAATGTGGGGGTCAAAAGTCAGGTTGCTATCAACCTGGGTGCCGAAGTCCATCACAACTGATTGTGTACTTAGTACGTTGTTATTAATGTGATAATTAGTGGGGATGCCATTTTCCCCAAAGGGGATTATGATGCATTTCTTGGCATTCAATTTGAGGCCATGCTTCTGGCACCAATCATTAGTTTGGGTAATGCCCTCTTGGAGGATGTTCACTTCACTGGAGGAATTTAAGACACTGCCTAGCTTGCAGTCATCTGCAGACTTGGTCTGCCACAGACAACTGGTTTTGGCTTGCACCTCAGAAAAGTATATCCTAAACAGTGAAGACCCCAAGACTGATCCTTGGAGTACACTGCTCATTGCGGGTCTATTACTAGAGGTGGTTTCCCCTGTTTTGATTGGGTTCCATCAGTGAGCCAGTTAGCTACCTATCTCATAGCATGCGTGTTGATGCGTAGATGGGAGAGTTTATCTATTATGCCTGAGTGAGGAATTAGGCTTTGGCTATGTCAGTGTAAGCGGTATGCACCATCTTCCCTTCGTCCATGGCTTTGGTGAGTTTCGAAGAAGTTGACCAAGTTTAACAGGCATGATCTCCCTTTGACAAAATCAAACTGTGTGGGGTCACACGTTTGGAGATTGTCAATGTCCTTGTTTATAAGGTCCATGATAATGCATTCCATGGCTTTGCAGATCAGGCTAGTTAGGCTGATGGACTTAGAATTGCCTGGGTCAGTGGATACTCCACCTTTGTGTAGAGGGATGATAATGGCTGTCCTCCATTTGGCTGGGATGAAGGTGGTGCTCAGCCTTTGGTTGAATAAGGTGCCGAATAGAGATGAGAGTTCATGTAGGATACAGCCAGGGATGTTGTCAGTTTCCATGGAGACTTTGTTTTTTACCTTTGAGAGGGCATGACCTGCTCTCTGGTGATGAGGCGAGGGGGGCAGGTGCTGGGGATGTCCTGGTTTACTGATGGGGGAGGGGACAAGGGGGTGAAGTTTTCACTGAACCTGTCTGCCACAAGGTTGGCTATATCTACGGTGTTTGTGTATGTGGTCTTATTGACCACCAGTTCAGAGCAGATTTGGGTGTTACCTTTGAGACTGTGGACATATGTGAAGAAGCCCTTGTGATTGTCCTTAGCGGATGTGGTCAATTTACACTCTAAGCCTTAGAGTATTTCACCAGTGACCTTATTTGCTTGTTCAGACAAAGGAGAGATTGCTTCCAACTTGACACCTATTCCTTCTTGGTCCTAGACAGCAATGTTTTCCTTTTATTATAGAGTTTATTGCTGCTGTCCACCAGACAAGTTTACTCTTCCTCGAGGAAGATGATTTGGTCCTGTTGGATATTGCTGAGTCCATACAGCTTTGTAGATGCTCATATAGTTTTTCGGTGCAGGTTTGGACATTAGTTCTAGTTCCACCTGAAGTAATGGTGACTGTGAAGCTTCTTAAACCTGCTTTCAGGAGATTGTAGTCAGCTTTGGGAAACTTTTTTTTGTTTGACTCTGACAAGGGAAAAGGGGGTCAGAGGAGATGATGACTTTGAAAGTGATGACTTTATGGTCTGACCTTACCAAGGAGGATAACAGTTGAAGTCCATCTCTGGCAAAGCATTGTGTTCTGTTAATCATGTCCTCCCAGGCTGTCAGGTACTGAATCCCCTTGGAATAACACCAGAAACTAAGCCAATTGTTAGTCAATAATTTTCTGTTTGTATTGAGGCATCATTCTGGGTGGTGGTAGAATGCTGCTTAAGGCTAGAGACATATCTGCCTGGGACACATATTCTGCAAGCTCAGTCATGTCTCTCTCTCCATATAGTCCAGAGAGGTACGTCTCAAGTCATTCACACCAACATGAACTATGACAGAGTCATAACAATACCTGCTGTTAGGAGGCGTGAGTGCGTGCATGATATGGCAGATTCTAGCACCTGACAAGCAACTTGCCATGACTTTCTCCTTGTCTAGCCTGGTGAGGGGCACATCTGTGCTCTCACAATAGAGTTTCTGATGACTAGTATGTTGGGTTTGTGGCTGGGCCTTAGAGGCTGTGACACACAGGCATGTACCATGTGTGATGTTTGGTGCTGTGGGTTGTGATGTGCGTGTGTGTTTTTGCTTCGGAGTTCTCTTTTTTTTGTTTAGGTATGTTTTTGTTGAGAACCTCCACATATGTGAGAGTGTGTTGTACAGGTGTGTGGGTGGTGGTATTGGTGTGGTGTTCTTAGTGTTTGTGCAGACAACCTTCTCAGTACCAGATGTACTGGCTTGTGACTGAGACAGCAAGGATTCTAGGTTCTTAATGTCATTGCATCTGTCACTTTTTGTGTTCGTAGGTGGTAGTAGTAGACGGTTGTCCGTGTACATAAGGCAGTTGCTACATTGTCTAAGGACACCCATATCAACCAGACTAGCAGGAGAAACCATAGTAAATTGTCTGTCCTTAGTTGTCAGAATCTGTGGAAGAGAGGTAGCTGCAAGCGAGGGCCTCACTTAACACAGGAGTGCTGGTAAGGGCAGAAATGCAGCTGAGGTACCTAGCAAAGTGTTAAAACAGCACAGCGGTGTGTGCGACACGAAACAGGCACAAACCCGCACAATACTACAAAAAGTAATATAGAAACACTGGAACTGACCAATCAACCCTTGACCCTGAGCTGTTAACTCAACACCCTATGCCAGACCAGTTCACTTACTCCCACTAAGTGCAGGCAGACCCCAGTCAACACAAGATGGCATAGCAGGAAACACAGGAGTCACACAATTATCTGGTACAGCAAAACCTGTAATCAGACTAGGCTAAAGATATTTAAACTCTGTTTAGGTAGATTTAACACAGGAGAACAGGTACACACTTATAACAGTAGAAAACAAGAGGAAACTGATTTAAACACATTAACTGATTAACAAATAAAAAGCTCAAAGCTGAGACCTGTTCCAGCAGCCATCAATCAGATGAGTTCTAACTGCACACTCCTGCCACTAGGGTGCAGGGTAACCCTCTCCAAAAGAGATTGCCTGGATTAGTGCTCAAGTTGTACAAGCAGAATTAATTCAGCAGGTCTGAATCTAGTCTATGCTATAGCAAATAAGGCGCACCAATTTCAGAAAGAAACAATTCAAATAAGCAGTCACAATAAGCCTTCAACCAGCAAACCCAGCTCAGAAGGGCAGAATCTACCCTGTGCTCCCACAAGAGTGAAGACCACAAACCTTTTTAATGCAAAATAAATGACCTGAGCCCAAGTGCCTAAACCAGAAGTAAGATGCTTGTAGACACTTGTAGAATAACAGACACACTAAACAGTCAACCAGGAATTTCCAGCTTAGAAGGATGTAAGCTACCTCTCCTGCCACAGAGTGTAGTCCACAAACCTTCCTTATATAAAACAACTGGCCTGAAGCCCAAGTGTTTAAACCAAAATGGTTAGAATAACAGTTACAGGCTACTAACAAACAGTAATAAATCCAGCAGAATAAATACCGTTGAATACTTTTAAGAACAAGCAGCAAAAGCAAAATAAAGTAGGAAGAAAGACAAATACAGTAAAAGCAGATGTATAAAGTGCATTTTTTTAGGTTAACTAGGGAGGGAGAAAACAAGATAGTTCAAGGTTGAGAAGATAAGGGGGTGGGCCTTCCCAAATGATCTCTCCCTCTGTGCTCAGTAGAATGAGGTGATGGGATGGGACTGGGAGGAGGATCCAAAATGAGATTTACAGTAGGGGTGGGCAACTCAGAAGCCACCAGATTTAAGAACACAATGAGAACTGGGTGGGTGGCAGGGGAAAAATACATCCAGACATGAGTGATATTCCAAGCAAGCAGGCCACACAAACACTTCAAATTTGAGAAACAAATAGCCACCCATGCCAAGACGACCACAAGGTCTTCTTCAGCTTCATATGCAGTCTCAAAGACAATACACAGCAGTGTGTTGAGCTGATGGTAAACAGCACCACCTATACTGAAGCTGAAGACATAGACTTACTGGCTAATAAATTCAGATCAAACTTCAACCCTTCTCATATCCAGTAATTTCACAAGAAATATCAGAAATCCAAGGCATAACACAACCTAATCCTAGAAGCACTCTGGAAAGCTAAAAATACAGCATCTGTGGGCCCCTGACAACATCCCAGGATGCATCCTGAATAGCTTGAAGCACAATATTTCTGTGCTCCTAAAAACAGTGTTCAACCTCAGCATCAAAATGGACTTTGTGCCAATGAAGGACTGCAGCAGTCATACCCTTGCATAAGTGAGGGTCATTACCATGTCGTACGTCTGACCAGCCTCATATGTAAAGGTGTGAAAAGACGTATCATGGAATTAATAACAACATAAGAAAACTCCATACACTGGGACCTATCCAGTTTGCTTTCGTCAAAGGCAAGTCATGCCTGCTCAATTTAGTGAACTTTTTTGGAAAAGTCTGTAAGGCTGTGGATAAAGGGAAGACGGTACACACTTCCAACCTTGCATGGTCAAGGCTTTTTATACAGTACCCCATTTCGGTATTGTTGAATATCTGCTAAATGAGGAATAAATCCATGCATTACCTACTGGGAAGCAAACTGGCTCACTGATGGGACACAGGAAGTTAAGATAGGAGAAGCAACCCCCACAAAATGACCTGTCACTAGTGGGGTCCCACAGGCTTCTTTGCTGGGGCTACTTCTGTTTTGCATCTGTTTCTTAGAAGTACAAACAAAAATAAAGGGCCTTTGGTTGACCAAGTTTGTGGATGATTGCAAGCTGAGAGCAGTCACCGAATCTTCCGAAGACTCCCTGATCCTCCAGGGTTTTTTTTTTCCCCAACCCAAGAACTGGTGTCAGAGTCATGGACAAAAGCTAAATGCCAAAAAGTGCATTATTGTGTTTTTTGTAAAAACGAATGTCGCTGGGAACTATCACATTGACAGTAAACTCCTAAGAGTAGACCCAGTAGTTAAGGATTTGGGAAAGTACATAGGCAGTGACCTAGCATTAGACCAATATGTGTCTGCTGTTGTAAGGAAGTCCTTCTATTCTCTGCATTTATAAATAATGGGATAGCATCTAGGTCCCGAGAGGTCATTGTCCCACTTTCTCAACCCTTATTAGGTCCATCATTGAGTACAGTGCCTGCTTTGGTATGTATCTGTCCGGACGTTTGCAGCAGCTGGCACAAACACAGAGATTTCTTACAAAGAGAGTACTGGGCCCAGGGCACATGACATACATGGACCGTCTCAAAGCCCTGTTGATATAGTCACTCTTGTACAGACTACTAAGAGGTGACTTATGCTTGGTTTATAAGGCTTCCTCCAACTCAGTCCTAATGGTTCTACCATACAGCTACAAGTCAAACAGTACTAGGAACACATGGTCCAAGGATCAAAAACCTCTTCTGCAACACAAGTAGAACAATTTGAAGGGATAAGCACATATCCCAGAGGATACCAGACTTTCATCCAAGTAAACAAGTAAAACAAAGCCCATCCTTGGCACTCTTCAGATGTAATTTAGACCAATGAATAGGAAACGAGAAGTTTACCCCAGGACTGCCTTACCATCCAAATGGACAGGGGCACTGCTTAAAATCCTCTACCCACAGTAGGGTTCTGATTATACTGTAAGGGCAACCCAAACATTCTGATAAATATGTAATAAAAATATGGTAAGCGTAGTATATCACTTATGGGACAACATAGTTGGGCATCAGGTGGGTAACTCGGCTAGGCTTGAAATACCTCTCCAGAGACAATATCCTAGTATTGTACAATGACTCTGAGTGTCAGAGATTGAGTCAGTGAAGTATTGTCAGCAAAGTGATTTCTAGTGAACTCATTTGAAATAAGTAGTCACATAACCACTTAAATCACTGTAAGATTCTGTTTGGGTATCTCCTGCTTTGACTGTTCAGTACACTGACCTTTGAGCTTGAAGAGAGGAGAACATAGGAAGCACTTTAAAGGCCACTACATCAGTTGACAGAGATGCCAATTATGCGAACAGATAGGTGCCTAGTTTTTCTTTCCTTCACATTTAGACTACCCTGTCTCATTTGTGTACTGCCTTTGGATGTGTATTTAGTAAACCTGCTGCCTGTCTCACACTGCAAGCCAGCCATCTGCCCACTTCATTTTTCTTATTAAGGAGGTAAATTCAGTTTTCATAACATATTGGATACCAGAGTACTGAGCTAAGCCAGGAATATACGCAGTCAAAAATGTTACCTGTTTGTACAGTATACTTACTGTATCATGACTTTTTAATAGAAAAAAATTGATGCTGTGTTGCATCAGACTCATCTTAGTCAAACTAGACTTGCTAATAACCTGATGTTTCCAGATGTGCTTTTTATGAAGTAAAACCTTTTTTTTTTTTTTTTTAATATGTAGGAGAATTGATGACTATGGCACGTTGGATGAGAGAATATGTTGCACAGCATCCTGACTACAAGCAGGACAGTGTAATCACTGAAAAAATTAATTATGACCTTCTTACAAAATGTGATCAAATATCAAAGGGTTTCTGTAAATGCCCGGAGCTGATTGGCGAACCAGTTACATCAAAAACATCAGCAAAACGTCCACAGGAATAAGGCATGACTAGCAGTCAGGCTACCTCTTAACAAATACGTCAAATGTTAATAGTATGTCGCTGTTTGCTGTAGATGTCTCAAGCCTTTGCATGTTATTAAAATAAATAAATAATATTAAGTTAGTTCCAGAACTCTGAATATGCTCATTTGTTTTAATTTCTTTTATTGTTAAATAATATTTCTATGTGTATATAAGCTAATATTTTTATGATTAACAGTGTATTTTTAATAACAATGTATCTAAAATGTGACAATATGTGTACATAATTTTATATTCAGATATTAAGGAATGTTTACCATTGAGTAGTGAGGAAGTCCTTGTTCTTTTGGTAAAGTCGCTTATTCCTGAAACGTTTACTGTATACAGTACTTGATTTCTCAAGTGCTTTTGGTAATTAATGCACTGTACTTTTCTTGTAATTAATGCCTGTCAGTTGTGGATTCCATTTAACATAGTGCTACAAGACATTATTTTTACAATTTCTAAACTGTACCTGGAACTAATTGTACAAGTATTTAAACACTGTAGTGACATAGCAGTAACACTGAATAAACTACAGTGCTAATGATAATAACACTGCAATTTAGCCTTGTTTAAAAGCCTGCAGTTTCTAAAATGTACATTGCAGTTTTTGGCCATGTCAAAAATTGATGCAGTGTTTGCAGTGTATGGAATGACTGTATTAGAATAAAAGGTAAAAAACTTGAAAATGTGTTTGTATGCTTTGCCTGTTCATTGTTTTCAGAGACCATGCACTTCATTAGGGTTTTCTTGTAACAAAATCTAATTTAATAATACTGGGCATGATTCACAAAGAATCCATTCATCATGAATCACAGCTAGAGGCATCTCATCAAATAGTATTGTGTTTCTACTCATTTAGTAAACTGACAGAACAATGCCTGAGGTGTAAGGCAGGACACCTGCAGGCATCTCATCAGGGCTGGTGTTAGCATTTTGGGGGCCCCCAGCAAACGTCAAGTTGGGGGGCCCCTAGGCACTTCCAGTATAGTTAGTTTGTGCTGCAAACTTTTAGGAGTAGTACACACAGACAGACCTTAGCTACCAGCTGTTACATTGCAACAGGCCTATATACCACGCTTTGTTGACCTGTCTAACAAAGGGACACTTACAGTTCATAGGTTCATAGGTGTGTACTAGTCTAATGGCCCTGGAGCATATATAAGCCTAGCCCATGTGGTAGTTCATGGGCACAGAATTTTTCCCAAAAGGAATGACAATGCACTTTTTGGCATTGGGTTACTGGCATTTAGTTGCAACAATGATGCATTACAACTACTATATGTACAGCACCCCCCCCCCCCACCACCACCACACACACCCTCCAGTCCTCTCCTCTGATCCACCACTCTTTTAGGCTCCCCATGCCAGGCACATTACTTTTTTCTTCCTTTTCTCACATTTTGCCTTATTCTCAGCTTTTTCAAGAAGCCATAACTTTCTATATGCTCTGAATTGCATTTTAAAGGGTTTTTTTTCTTTTTACACAACCTTTTCATCCAATAATGGCTTGAATACAAGTTATTATTAAGGAAAGAAATTTGCTGTTGCTGTTCAACTTTAGTTTTCTTTGCATTCTTTCAGCACTCCTTTCCTGACCAAGGCAGCACAGTAATAACCATTTAGGAAATAACTCAATTAAGCTGGTACCTCCAAAGCCATAGAGGTTATATATGTGCCCTGGGATGCATTTTAGAGCATTTTCTCAGCATTTTACTCCAATGGTGGACTAAACAAAAGTCATGAAAAATAAAAGAATTTCAGTCTTATTTTTTCTTTCAAGAAAGACATAAGTTGTGTTCAAAGCTGACAAAATAGTAGCTCACAATAAACTAATAAGCCAAGTGTAGAAATACATAGGTCTTATCTGGGATACTGCCTCCTTCCTTAACTCCCCCACAAAAGACAGTCACTGCCTATACATCCCTCTGGTGTTAGACTAGGATGAAAGCAGAGATTTAAATTGCCTTAGCCGTATATTTCAAGTGACTGCTGATATATGTATACACAGCATGCTTCCTCTCCCCTAACCCTCAGTCAGCCCCATGTGTATGTGCCTGATGTGTGATTGTGAGGATTATTTCAGTAATTTATTTTAATGTGTTTCTCTAGACAGAACACCACCCCTACACAAGCTATAGTAACCTTCTTTTTACACCTCTGAGGTCTGTGAGAAAATAAACAATGACCACACAGTACTCTGCTCAAACACAGGCTATAATGACTTCATGTGCACACCTCTAAGGTTTGACTGTGATGAAAATTAAAGTTGTAATAACCACACAATCCCCAGATCCCCAGCAGCTTTCTGTACACACACATTTGAGTGGGGCTGTTTTTAGAATGGGTGGGGTTGAAACCAGAGGCTATCAGCTTTATCCTAAAAGGGTCATATCTCAACATTGTTCAGGTTAAACAGCTCAGTCAGAAAATTGATAAATTTTTTGTCCTCATTTTTCTTCAATCAGCAATAGCTTTTGTGGGGGTCCTCACAGAGTCAATGATGATTAAGGGAAGCCCCAGTATCCATTTATGCAGTCTGTTGAGTGGGGGCCACCAGACTCCAAGAAGATCTAAGTGTCTGAATTATCTGTAATATATGTTATGTCTTACTTTTGAAATATAATTACTTGTTAAGTACATTTTTTACTGATACCCAGAAGAATAATATCTGTGTCCTGGCATTATTGGGTGCATGCTTATATAAAAATCAGTGATATTTTTTGCACACACACAAGCATAAGCCATAGCAGTCCTAGTTTTGTAGTTATTTCAGCAAATAGCAATACATTGTGCAACACTGGTACTGCCACACCAGATCAGTGACTGCTGTGCAGCAGTTGTCAAACAGCAGCAGGAGTAAGTCACTTATTTACCTCATTGAGCAGTAATGCATACCTGTCACTGGCCCTGATTTCACAGACCTCCCCTGATTTTGTTCATACATTTGCTTTCTCCTTCTTAAAAAAGTTTGATTTGCTGGTAAATCGTTCAGAATTACAGTCAATCAATCCAGATGTCTGAGTTTTATACTTATGGTTTAAAAATACACGTTGATGCAAAATGTATTATTCTACTAACTGTTTAAGTGTGTTAGAGTAATATTTAAAATGTAGTTCTAATTCTGAGCCTTTATTCTATTATTTTTTGGATTGCACTGAATTCTTAAGCAAAGGAATTGAGAGTTATACTATCTGGTGTTATGCTTGTATTTATATAACTCCCTGAAACAGAAAACCATCCCTGATTAACAGAAGTATCAGCTCTTCTTAAAACCCCAAATTTGCTCTGAGATAAGTCACCCTGGGCTGCTGATCTCTCTAGTGCTTACCTTGGTCACTCTGGGCTGCTGATCTCTCTAGTGCTTACCTTGGTCACTCTGGGCTGCTGATCTCTCTAGTGCTTACCTTGGTCACCCTGGGCTGCTGATCTCTCTAGTGCTTACCTTGGTCACCCTGGGCTGCTGATCTCTCTAGTGCTTACCTTGGTCACCCTGGGCTGCTGATCTCTCTAGTGCTTACCTTGGTCACCCTGGGCTGCTGATCTCTCTAGTGCTTACCTTGGTCACCCTGGGCTGCTGATCTCTCTAGTGCTTACCTTGGTCACCCTGGGCTGCTGATCTCTCTAGTGCTTACCTTGGTCACTCTGGGCTGCTGATCTCTCTAGTGCTTACCTTGGTCACTCTGCACTGCTGATCTCTCTAGTGCTTACCTTGGTCACTCTGGGCTGCTGATCTCTCTAGTGCTTACCTTGGTCACCCTGGGCTGCTGATCTCTCTAGTGCTTACCTTGGTCACCCTGGGCTGCTGATCTCTCTAGTGCTTACCTTGGTCACCCTGGGCTGCTGATCTCTCTAGTGCTTACCTTGGTCACTCTGGGCTGCTGATCTTTCTAGTGCTTACCTTGGTCACTCTGCACTGCTGATCTCTCTAGTGCTTACCTTGGTCACTCTGGGCTGCTGATCTCTCTAGTGCTTACCTTGCTCATGTTCATTATCAACTTTATCCTAACAGGGTTGTACCACAGCCCTGCTCAGGTTAAAGAGTATAATTAGTAAATTAATAATTTTTTTCTTATTCATTTTTCCCCAACCTGCACCAACTTTTGCGGGGCCCCAAACACAGTCAAGGATGATTAATGGGGGCCCCCTGCAGCCATGGGTATAGCAAGTGGAGAAAATGTCCAACAGCATGATTTAACTAAGCCCACTGGCATTATATCAGTGGTAAAATATTTAACAGAATTCAGATGCCTGTTATTTGACAAAACACAACCAGAAATATCTTTGAATTTTAAAGGAAATATAAATAAGAGTTATCCATGTAGTTTATTAAGTATACAAGAATGCTCTACTAGCTTTTGTTGGTTTGACAGTCGTAACAAAATATCAGGATAAGATAACTTGCTGTGGTTGGGGGCTCCCAGGGAACAGGGCTCGCTGGTGCCTAAAGACGGCTATGCATCTCATCAAATAGTATTGTGTGTCTACTTATTTAATAAACTGACAGAATAATGCCTGAGGTGTAAGGCAGGACAGCTGGAAGCATCTTAGCAAATAGTATTGTGTGCCTACTCATTTAATAATCTGACAGAACAATGCCTAAGGTATAAGACAGGACAGCTGGTGGCGTCTCATCAAACAGTATTCTGTTTCTAGGTTCATAGGTTCACTCCACAACAAGTACAAATACGACTCTGTCATTGTCCATGCTGGAGTGAATGACTTGAGACATACCTCCCTGGACTACATGAAAAGAGACATGGAAAAGCTCTTGGATCATGTGACCTAGGCAGGTATGACCCTAGCCCGGAGTAGCATCCTGCCTTTGCCCAGAATGATACCACAGTATAAGGACAAAAAGATTGACTTCAACAATTGGCTAAGCTTCTGGTGTCATTCAAAGGGGATCCAGTATTTTTCTGCCTGGGAAGACATGATTGACAAACCAGGATGCTTTGCCAGAGATGGTCTGCACCTGTCACCCCTGGGATTCAGGTTACTGGCTAAAGCTCTTGCCACCCCTATAGTGCCTTTTTTAGGCAAGGTTCAAAGGATAAAACCACCACAACAGATACAAGCATGCAAAATCTGAAGGTAATGCTACTCAATGCTAGACGTCAAAACCTCAAAATGCACTCTCTTGAGGCACTCCTAAAAATGGAGAACATCGATCGGTATTTGTGCAGTAACTGAGACCTGATTCAAGGCTCCAGAGAGCACCCCTGCAATACCAGGCTACAATTCTTACCACACTTTTCGGCCACAAAACCAAGACCGAAACACTAAAGGTGGAGGAGTGTCCATATTCACCAAGGATATTCACACCTCCAGGCTAGTTGCCCAACACAATGCATCTGAAATTCTCCAGGTGCAACTAACACTAGGTAAGACTGCAATCCAAATTGTAGCTTGCTACAGATCCCCCACCATGCCTCAAGATTCTCACTACACCTTTCTAAACATAGTGGAAAATATAAAGATACAACCAAACACCCTAATACTGGGTGATTTCAACTACCCTGCCGTTAATTGGGAAAACTACTCGGGTACCAACTCCTTTTCCCAACTGTTCTTGGAATTAATAAATTCCAACGCCCTGGATCAACTAATCCATTGTCCCACCAGGGGCTCCAATATCCTAGACCTGGTCATTACCAACATGGGAGATAGATGCTCCACACCAGTGGTCACCCCCTCATTGGTCAGGTCTGACCATAAGCAAATCACCTTTGACATCCACATCCCACCCCCACACCCCAGTAAGGAAACCTCCTTAAAAAACTTCTCTGAAGCCAACTTCATGCTACTGAAGTCAGAAGTGCCAAACTTCACAACACCCACGCAGACGGGATCTGGAAGTTTGACTGCAGAATCCTACACTAAGGCATTGTACGAGCACATCCACTCATGCATGAATCGTGCCATCCCAAATAGAACCAATATGATCTTCTGCAAAAAAAGGAAGCCAATCTGATGGCCCCTGTTATAAACAAACTATACAACAGAAGGAAGAAACTGTTGCAGAAAAGAGGAAAATCCCAGGATGCAAAAAACTCCCTCACCAGCCTCAGTAAGAAGCTGAGATCCCAGATAAAATCCTCAACAGCTGGTTATGAAAATAAAATTGCCAAAGATTCCAAAGACAACCACAAGACATTCTAAAGTTATCTCAAGAATCTAAATGGCAATTCTCAGATCTGCTCTGAGCTACAACAGAATGACATTAAATTTACTGATCCCAAGGATATTGCTAATATCCTGGCAGATCGATTTAGTGCCAACTTCACCCCCCTCTCACCTCCTAAAGGGCCCATCTCAATACCAAAAGTTTGCCAAATTCCGATAACCATGACCACACAGGTAGAAACTGCACTCTCCAAAGCTACGAATACAGCATCCATGGGACCAGATGACATCCCAGGCTGTGTACTACATGAACTACAAAATGAACTGGCACCTCACCTAAGTGTCATGTTTAATCATAGCCTCACCTCAGGCTTCGTGCCCACTGAGTGGCGCACAGCTGCAGTTATCCCGCTCCACAAGGGAGGATCTGCCTTGGATCCTGGGAACTACTGTCCCATCAGTCTGACAGGCCTGATCTGCAAGGGCATGGAACGCATTATCATGGAACTTATAAACAAAGACATTGGCAACCTTCAAACACTGGACCCCATCCAGTTTGGGTTTGTGAAGGGTCAATCTTGTCTCCTGAATCTGATTGACTTCTTGGAATCAGTCTCCAGAGCTGTGTACGAAGGTAAGGTGGTCCACACAGCCTATCTGGACCTCGCCAAGGCCTTTGACACCATCCCCCACTCTGGAATCATAGATAAACTTACTAAGCTGGGCATAAATCCCTACTTCACTCGATGGGTTGCCAACCAGCTTACTCACAGAACCCAGACTGTAAAAGTAGCCGAATCCAAATTCAGCTCCAGACAAGTGACAAGTGGAGTACCTCAGGGTTCAGTCCTGGGACCACTCTTGTTTGGCATCTACTTCTCTGAAGGTACAGGCCAACACTAAGGGACTCTGGCTAACAAAGTTTGCAGATGACTGCAAACTGGGAGACATTATTGAATCCACAAATGATGTGGATATTCTACAAAAGGCCTTATAGAAACAGATGCCTGGTGCCAGAGCCATGGGCTCAAGCTTAATGCCAAGAAATGTATAGTTATCCCCTTTGGAAAAAAACAAGTACCCATGAATTACCACATAGGTGGCAGGACACTAAACATCGAAAGTGTGATGAGAGACTTGAGGAAACAGGTGGACAGTGGTCTCACTTTCGATAACCACATCGCCACAACAGTCAGGAAATCCTTCTATGTGGCACACCTCATCACTAAGGGCTTTTCATCCAGAAAAAAGGAGGTCATTGTCCCACTGTACTCATCCCTCATTAGACCCATTATATAGTATAATGCCTCATTTTGTATGTACTTTACAAGACATCTGCAACAACTGGAAAGGCCACAGAAATACCTCACTAAAAGAATCACAGGCCTAAAGCAGATGCCATATGCTGACCGTCTAAAAAAATCCAGTTATACTCTACTCAGCCGTTGGACATGCTCCACTTAAAGAAATCCCAATCCCTCAGAGCCACATGCTGCAGGGATCTAAACCTTGTCATCACAATGAACAAAACCTGCTGGAGGGATAGGTTCCTGACCCAGAGACTCCCCATACTCTGGAAAAGACTGCTCATACATGTCAAGTAGAGTGCCTCATTGGCCCTCTTCAAAAGGAACTTTGATGATTGGATGAGAGATAGGAAATTCACCCCGGGGATCATGTCAGTCGACCCTGCTAGACAGGGGTCCAGAGAAGTAAATATTGTGCAAAGAAATATCCAGGGAATTGTTATGGCTAGGCTTGCATAGGCCCTAGGGCCGATAACCTAGTACCAACCTATGAACCTAAGACAGGACAGCTGGTGGCGTCTCATCAAACAGTATTGTGTTTCTACTCATTTAATAAACTGACAGAACAATGCACAAGGTATAAATCAAAACAGCTGGCGGCATCTCATCAAATAGTATTTTGTGCCTACTCCATTAATAAACTGACAGAACAATACCTAAGGTGTAAGGCAGGACAGCTACAGGCATCTCATCAAATAGTATTTTGTGCCTACTCATTTAATAAACTGACAGAACAATGCCTAATGTGTAAGGCAGGACAACTGGAGGCATCTCTTCAAATAGTATTATGTGCCTACTCATTTAATAAACTGACAGAACAATGCCTAAGGTGTAAGGCAGGACAGCTGGAGGCATCTCATCACATAGCATTGCGTGCCTACTGATTTAATAAACTGACAAAACAATGCCTAAGGTGTAAGACAGGACAGCTGGAGGCATCTGATCAAATAGTATTGTGTGCCTACTGATTTAATATACTGACAGAACAATGCCTGAGGTATAAATCAGGACAGCTGGCGGCATCTCATCAAATAGCATTGTGTGCCTACTCATTTAATAAACTGACAGAACAATGCCTAAGGTGTAAGGCAGGAAAAATAGAGGCATATCTTCAGATAGTACTATATTAGATTAACGAAGTTTCAGAACTTCGAATACCATATGGTCGACACCATATGATCGAAGTTCTGAAACTTCGAAAATCTAAAAAAAAAAAAAAAACAAAGTAAAGTAAACAAAGTGTTTTAGCAGGGGGGCAAGCCCCCCACACACCCCGCTACTTAAGTATACCAACTCCAAGATCACACTTTAATGGAGAATGGCATGGAAAGAGAAGATTTCCCTTTCCTACGCTGTAGCGTGATCTCGGAGTTGGTATAATTTAGTAGCGGGGGTGTGGGGGCTGCAGGGGAGCTCTCCCCTCTGCCTAAAGCACTTACTTTTGTTTGGGTGTTTTGTTTTTAGATTTTCGAAGTTTCAGAGCCATATGGTATTCAAAGTTCTGAAACTTTGTTAATCTAATATAGACCCGTATTATGTGCCTACTCGTTTAATAAACTGACAGAACAATGCCTAATGTGTAAGGCAGGACAACTGGAGGCATCTGACCAAATAGTATTGTGTGCCTACTCATTTAATAAACTGACAGAACAATGCCTAAGGTGTAAGACAGGACAGCTGGAGGCATCTGATCAAATAGTATTGTGTGTCTACTCATTTAATAAACTGACAGAACAATGCCTAATTTGTAAGGCAGGACAACTGGAGGCATCTCATCAAATAGTATTATGTGCCTACTCATTTAATAAACTGACAGAACAATGCCTAAGGTGCAAGACAGGACAGCTGGAGGCATCACATCAAATAGTATTGTGTCTACTGATTTAATAAACTGACAAAACTATGCCTGTCATGCAAGGCAGGACAGCTACAGGCATCGCATCAAATAGTATTGTGTGCCTACTCATTTAATAAACTGACAGAACAATGCCTAAGGTGTAAGGCAGGACAGCTACAGGCATCACATCAAATAGTATTGTGTGCCTACTCATTTAAGAAACTGACAGAACAATGCCTAATTTGTAAGGCAGGACAACTGGAGGCATCTCATCAAATAGTATTGTGTGCCTACTCATTTAATAAACTGACAGAACAATGCATGAGGTATAAATCAGGACAGCTGGAGGCATCTTATCAAATAGTATTTTGTGCCTACTCCATTAATAAACTGACAGAACAATGTCTAAGGCTTAAGGCAGGGCAAATAGAGGCATCTCTTCAAACAGTGTCATGTGCCTACTCATTTAATAAACTGACAAAACAATGCCTGTGGTGTAAGGCAGAAAGGGAGGTGAAGGTATGTTGCTCCCAGTTTGTCATGAAAATATGATGTAAGCATGTCAATGCTGTGGGTACCCCTAGAATTTAAGATTTTTATTGTAGTAGAATGTTTATTTGTATTTTGCTGTATATTTTCATTTTATAGAAAAAAAATCATCACACAGGCTTTTTGCGGCAGTTGGAAAACAGTTTTGCAAAGCCCATTTATATGTTCTTCATGTTTCACTGTTGCAGTCATTACATTTGGGTAATCTGCTGGCAGGTTGCCCTCAGTCGGCCTGAGTAACAAAGTCTTGGGTCCTGCGTCGGTTGCCGTCCCTTCCATGATGTCAGGTCGTCAGGGGTATAAAACATGCAGCAGATGCCATTTTCATCAGTCTTTCTTGCCGCGTGCTGCCCGAAACAGAAGCAGTTCGCAAGTGCCAGTCGGCCGACTCCTGAAATTTTAATTTTCGAGTTTCAGAACCAAAGTCTTCAACCTAAAGCTAAGTACCCCATTGGGGAAACTTTTTCTTGCTTCTTACCGATGTCAGTAAAAGTTAATAATTGTATTACTTGTGGGAAGCAAATACCTCATAAGGATTTTCATTTGTACTGTATTCCTTGCCTAGGCCCTGACCACAACGTGCCTTGCTGTCGGTTTTGTGCTAAATTTAATCAACGCACTATTCAGCGTCGGTATATTTTTGCATCAAATTATTTTTGCTCATGATTTAACTATCCCGAAATGCCGCCAGTTAGCAATCCGACTACTGGAATACCTAAAACACGCAAAGAAAAAGACAGAGACCATTGAGGTCCACGACCAACGACGAAGCTTCTCCTAAGCCAGTTGCTGGTACTCAGTGAGGCACTTTCGCAGCCCCTGATACCCGCTACTTTTGATTTGCAGGCCTCTACTGAGACACATTCGGAGTCCGGTATGCCACGAGACACTAAGTATTGAACCCGCGGATATCTCTACCTTAGATGGGTCCAGGGCCGCTGAGCAGGCACTGACTTCTGAGGGTGTTTTCAGGCCTAAAGATTTGTATATTAAACCGACGCCATCTTCAAAACTAAGGCCAAAATCAACTTCTATGTCTAAAAATCCGATGCTTGGGCCACATGCACAGGCCCCTATGCCTAAAAAATTATCAAAATGGCTGAGGATTTAATTACCTTGATCAGGGGTACCCATCCTCCTTCTGCTAAGAGGCCTAGGCCAAGGCACTGACCAGAGCATGTTTCTATTTCTTCTGATTCCTCTTCTGATCAGGAATTCTCTATTCCACCTTATGAGGACTCTGATGCAGAAGATTCCATCCCTTCTGCTTCTCTTCCTGAGGATTTTTCTTTTGGTGAAACTTTGCATACCTTAAGGGAACACTTTCACTGGGAGAGCCAGGATTTCTCAGAATCTAAAAAGAGGCTTAGGGATTTCCATCTTCTTCCTCAGCATAAGCCTTTGGCTATACCTCCTGTTCTAGACATTGTTGATGATGTTTTCTCAGAATCCAGCGTGGCTCCTGATTCCCTGCCTCCGGCTCCTAGTAAGCCAGACAGATCTTACAGGGTTCCTGACTCCCACAAATTCCTCTTTAAAAACCCTACTGCTGACCCTGAAACCATTTCTCAGGGTCCCAAGGGCATTAAGGCTTCTACTGCTAAAAATCCTACCCCTTCTGATAGAGACTCCAGGGCGCTGGATAGATGGGGTAAAAAGGTTTACACATCTGCAGCTTTGGCAATCAGGGCTTTAAACTGTCAATTTCATATGCTTAAATATCAGCAGCATGTCATTGGCTTACTTAAACAAAAAATTGTTGATTTCTGACTGTGTGGAAAATAGAGTTACAGGATTTATTGCATTCAGCTGAACAGGTTGGAAAGCATACTTTGCAATGTGATTTTGATTCCTTGGAGGCCTCTTGCCAGGACCGCTGTAACTGGATCTGTGATAAGAAGGCATGCTTGGCTCAAGGAGCAAAATCTGCCTGATCATGTTAAAGCAAAATTGTTGGATGCTCCTTTACAATAGGACAGTCTATTTGGTAATAAGGCAGAAGAAGTTTTGAAAAAGATGGAAGATAAAGCTAAATCTATGCAAACTGTAAAAGATTTCCTACAAGTGCAGCCACCCAGGTTCTGTAGGCACTGGCCTACTAAGAACTGGTCCTTTCCAGTACCCGCCAGAGCCGTTCAGGTCAAACCCAGACATTCCAAAGGCTCCAGGTTTTAGTCGCAAGGAACTTATAGAATAAAACAGTGGGGTGCCGCCACCTCCAAATCTTGAAGTAACAAGGCACCTTCCTACGGTAAACAGTCTCAATGACTTTCCACTGCAATCACCAAGCACTTATCTTTTGTCCGCCCCTTTGGGGGGAAAACTGGCACATCATGCACGAAACTGGCAACTAATTACCCAGGATAAGTGGGTTTTAAATATAGTATCCCAGGGATACAGATTTCATTTTCACACACTGCCAATCCCAAACGGATGGCCAGATCTGCCTCCAAATCAGTGGGCAGAGGCCCAGAAACAAGTTATGTCCCTCATGAGTATGGGGGCTATTCAACCAGTACCAGAAAAGGAAAAGGGACAAGGTTTTTATTCAAGACTTTTCCTGATGCCCAGAAAAGACAAATCATGGCGTCCAGTTCTGGACTTATCCATTCTAAATACATTTCTGGACATTCCAAAATTCAAGATGCTGACTCTAGAACAGTTACTACCTATGCTAGGCAAGGATGCCTGGTTGGTAACTCTAGACTTAAAAGAGGCTTACCTGCATATCCCAATCAGGGAATCTTGCAGAAGATACCTCCGTTTCAAAGCAGGCTATCTGCACTATCAGTTCTCTGCACTGCCCTTTGGCTTATCTACTGTGCCCAGGGTCTTCACAAAGTGCCTGGCACCAGTAATTGCATTTTGCAGACAAAGAAACATTCAAATTCATCCTTACCTGGGCGATTGTCTAATTCAGCAGAAAACAAGGACACTCTTCTAAAACATCTGGCGTTTGTAAAAAGACTTCTAACTTGTCTAGGGTACACCATAAACGAAAAGAAATCACAACTGGTACCCTCTCAAAAAACTACATTCCTAGGTGCAAGCTTGAATACAACTGTCCAGATGACCTACCTTACGCCAGAAAAACAAATTCAATTGATGACTTACTTCAGACAGGTGGCCACAAAAACCCAGCTATCTGCAAGACAAATTCTGCAGGCCTTTGGGTTTATGGCCTCCTGCATCCTAATAATTTCCATATGCAAGACTGCATATGAGGAAACTTCAGTGGTACCTAAAAAGCTTATGGAGTCAACATTGTCACAGCCTGGAAACAATGATTCCTATCATTCCTTGCCTGCAGCTAGAGTTCCTATGGTGGGCAGAGGCCTGTCACCAAAACAAGGGACTGTCATTCACTCCACCCCCTACCGCCCAAACCCTGACTACAGATGCATCAGATTATGCTTGGGGGGGGTGCATCTGGCAGGGAGATGCATTCAGAGCCAATGGAGCCCAAATCAAATGCACCTTCATATCAACCAGAAAGAAATGCTAGCTGTACAGAATGCTCTGACAGCCTTCAAGGACTATCTTCATCCAGGACAACTACTGATAGACAGACAACACCACAGTCATGTGGTACATAAACAAGCAGGGGGTACCCATTCCTACTCCCTTTGCAGACTAGCCATGGCATTGTCGAACACAGCGTTGACCTACCAAATACATCTACAAGCTCAGTTCCTGCCAGGAAAACAAAATACTCTGGCAGACTCACTAAGCAGAAATCTTATGGACCCACACGAATGGAAACTGGATCCACAAATCTTCAGCATGTTGACACACAAATGGGGGAGCCCAGACACAGATCTTTTTGCCTCACCCCAAAATTATCAGTTGGACAAATTCTGCACAAGAATTCAGCACAAAAAAGCTTGGAAAGTGGATGCATTTCCTCCTCTGCCTCTGGTCTCCAAGGTCTTACTAAAAGTCAGACAGAAAAACCAAAAATGATACTGAGTGCTCCAGACTGGCCTCACCAACACTAGTACCTGCTCCTACGCAATATGTCACACCTTCCTCCGTGGTACCTGCCTCTGACACCTTACCTACTGTCTCAGCAGAACTATCAAATTCTGCACACTCGGCTCCAAACTCTGAATCTTGCAGCATGGCTAATCAACTAATTTCACTTGTTACATCTCTCAGCAAACCTGTGATGGATGTCATTTTGGAGGCTAGAAGGCCTAGTACTAGAAAATCTTATGCGGACAAATGGAAAAGATTCTGTGCCTGGAACCAAGCACAATGAATAAGCACAGCAATGCCCAATATTCCTGCGATTCTGCAATATTTAACTGAGATGCTTCACAAGGGCCTATCTTTTTCTTCTATAAAAATTCATGCCTCTGCCATTTCAGCTCCTTACAACACAGAGCCTCCCCTCATCTCATCCTCTGCTAAAGCAGTACCTCAGACGGGCCAAAAATTTAAGACCTCCCAGGAGAGCACCAGCTCCTGCATGAGACCTCAATTTTGTTTTGGAAAAACTCACTCTACCTCCTTTTGAGCAAGATCCTACTGCAGATTTAAAATTTCTCTCCTGGAAAACAGCTTTTCTTTTAGCAGTTACTTCAGCTAGATGGATTTCAGAATTACAGGCTCTTATGGCAGTGGAGCCTTTCATTATATTTCATAGGGACAGGGTGTCTCTCAGGACCAATCCATCTTTCATGCCTAAGGTGGTATCTAGTGTGGCTCTTAATCAGACCATTCATCTGCCAACTTTCTTTCCCAATCCACAGAACAAGGGTTAGTGGATTCTGCGTTCATTGGATGTGCACAGACAACTTAGATTCTACTTAAACAGGACAAAACCTCTAAGAAAATCTGAGCAACTATTGGTGGCATTTGCTGCAGGGGCAGAAGGAAAACCTATTTCAAAGCAGTCTATTTCTAAATGGATAAGCCATTGTATTTGTTTCTGTTATGTACACCATGGTAAACCTATCCCCAAGGGGATCAGATCTCATTCCACCAGGGCTGCATCTACTTCTGCAGCCTTTCACAGAGGGGTTCCTACCAGAGACATTCTAGAAGCTATCATCTGGAGCACAGTTCATACATTCACCAAACATTACCGTTTACCTCTGTTCTCTAAATCCAGAACTGGCTTTGCCACTGCTGTCCTGCAGGGCCTTATAGCTGCTCCTAATTCTGTATAAATCCATCCTCTCAACCATAGCTTTGGGAATCTACCCAAATGTAATGACTGCAACAGTGAAACACGAAGAACATAGTACAGTTGTGTACACTTACCATAAATGTAGATGTTCGAGTGTATTCACTATTGCAGTCCTAGTTACCCACCCTCCAGCCCCCTGTTTTTTCTCTTACTATACCTCTTCATTCTTTTAATATGCTTAAAAGCCTTTTTGGTGTATTTGCATTTGATTGGAGGTATATTGTTTGTGTTCTAAATTATATACACACACATATATATTTATAGGGAGCACCTGACATCTGGGGCAAGAAAAACTGATGAAAATGGTGTCTGCTGCATGTTTTATACCCCTGACATCATGGAAGAAGGGTCAGCGACCGACGCAGGACCCAAGACTTTGTTAATCAGGCCGACTGAGGGCACCCTGCCAGCAGATTACCCAAATGTAATGACTGCAACAGTGAATACACTCGAACATCTACATTTATGGTAAGTGTATACAACTGTACTTTGTAACTGATGGACTGAACAGATAATTCAGCATTTTAACTCGCCTAAGGTTCGGCAGTCCTCATTTTAATTATATTACTTATTGAATTGTAAGAGTTGTAGTCCCTTGTACGAAGAGTATGTGGTTATTCACACAGTATATGTAAAACAAAAAAAAAACTTTGTGAAGTTGCCAGTTCATTCTGTTAGTCTAGACCAAATGTGCTGTACAGAAATTGTGTTTGATATCAGCTGTACCAATTTTATGTGGATTTGCATTGTAACACTTATCTGGTCATTGGGCGTTTATATAAATCTTAGTGTCCCACCATATGTAATATGTTAGAGCAGATCAGAAGAAAGGACTTGTGTTAGTTTGGTAAAATAAATCGTTAGGAATTGCACCTTTATTTTTACATTATGTACTTGCATTTAATGCATGTAATGACAGTTCCTTTTTGTTTATTTTATCCATTTTGTATGTTACAATTAGGTCTGGGATACTGTTGCTTGGCTTAGGCAATGGGGGTGGTTCAAAAGTCCATTTAAGATGGTATAGAAACTTCAAAAACAAAAGCCCTTGGAACTCCTTTTCTTTCACACATTAGTATTCATTGTAAAACTGTCTTTTTAGGCCATTTTTCATTGTATTCCACAGTTTAATAGACACCAGAGAACTTTTTCCATTCTCTGCTACTACAGTCTTGGTAAAAACACTCAGAAAATGTTGTAACCTGTTCAAGATGTGTAACGGCTTGATGTCCTTCTGTATCTCTGTTGCAGTATTCCTTATATATGGGATCTCCTTCCAAGGATAGCCCAATGGCCAGCCAGTATATCAAAACCTTTAATGTTTACAGGCATCATACATGACACATATGCTCCCTGTGTAAAGCATAGGGCACAAAGGTGACTTAACACACACACTTCGGAACTTCATTGCCACCAGTCTGAACACCATCATTGAATATCTGGCTGAACACCCTTCTGTGTTGGTTACCTAGCCATTTTCAGATGTTCCCTTTTGGGGTTCTTTCTTATTGTCTCTTTTGCTTTAGTGCTGTTAGTTTACGTCATCCAGAAAGATAAAATGACAGTGTGGGAGACAGATTCCCCATAAAGATCGTCATGAACAGTGTGTTTTGTTTGGGTGCTTCTCACAACTATAAGCAGTGTTTGGTCTGCCAAATATTTGTCCCCAAGACCCTTCGTAATTACCTCTCCTTGTCTATTTACCTTGGAAACCAATGTCTTAAGTTGTTTGCCCAAGGTGATATGGCAGAGTCTTCCTGTCCCAAGGGTCAGCCGCTGGCCAAGAAAAAGGCCAAAAAACTCAGGTCTGATACAGTTGCTGTCCTGTTTCCCCCAAATATCTCTCTTTAGGCTTTGCAAAGCCCAGAGGATCATCCACTTGTTGCATTGGATTCCTCTGTAACGACCCTGTCGGCGGCCAAGATAGGTCTGACTTCTCGCATGTCCTAAGATGCCTTTCAAAAGTCTGCTACAGACATTGAGGGGGGGACTCTCTGTTAATTATATCCGAGAGACAGAGGAATTCCACCAATCTTTGTACAGAAGGAGAGCCCTAATCCACTAGGGTTTTCCACGCAGATGTCCCACAGAAGAAGAGATCGAAAACCAAGCACATTTCCCCTGCAGTTGTGGATCCCCAATGAAAATGGCAGGATTTTTCTCAGAGGTTGTTTAATGCCTTAATGGCTTTAAAGCCTCCTCAAGGGGTATCTATGCCTGCCCCCGATCGTCTTTTCTTAAGAGACCTAGGGCGCAGGATTCCTCTGATGAGGATCAGGATTCTTGAGAAAAGTCCTTACCCTACTATTCTCAGAGCCATTCCTTCTTGGATGAGTCTGAAGAAGAGGATTCTTTCCGTCCAGATTCCCCATTAGAAGAACTCTTTGGGGACACTATTTCCCATATGATAGAATTCTTTAAGTGGGATTGTTTTCAGGTTTCTGATATCCAAAAGAGGTGCTATGAGTTTCTTCAGGTGAAGTCTGCCAAGCCTTCTGCCATTCCTCCATTTCTGGCTGCCCTCCAGAATACCTTTTCAGCAGCTTCTGTAGCCCCTGATTCACAGCCCGCAGCTCCTAAGAAACCTCACATTTTTTATAAGGTGCCTGATTGTAAATTTCTGTATAAATGCCTTTCTAATGATCCTTCAGTGGTATCTGTCTCCTCTGATAAACCTTCAAGCAGTTGCCCTCTACTAAGTTGCTTTCTTTAGATATGAACAGTAGGGTTATGAAGAGGTTGGGTACAAAGGTCTATACTGCTGCCACCACGGCTTTTAGTTCTATTAATTGTCAGACTTATATGACCAGGCATTATTTAGCCCTCCTATCTTAGGTTGTTTCTGACCACGCTGATTTTGAGATGAAGGCTTCAGAAATGTTGTTGTTGGATTCTACTTCTCAAGTGGCTCACCACTGTACTAAGTGCAGTTAAGATGCAGCTGATGCTTTGTATTTGGTTCTGCTATCTTTAGGCCTGATGACATTAAGGCCAAATTATGGCTGCTTCTCTGGATAATGAAAATCTTTTTGGCTCTGCCGATGCTGAACTTTTTAAATCTTTCCAGGATAAGGTCAAAGACCCGGAGAAGTTGAAACATATTTTTGTTTCTCCTATCCCTAAGTTTCAGAGTAATTATCCTTCCAAATCTGTCTTTGTTCACAGACTGTCTCACCCTCTGCTTGAGGATAAAAAGGGACGTCCTTTCTATTCACATGTTGCAGGTTTTCTCCTCTTACTACCCGAGCATCTGGCCAGTATACAAAAGTTTCCAGTTGCTGCATGGTGCATGGGATGTCTGATGTGGCTAGCAGTGTGTGGACCATAAAAGTGACGTCTGCGCACACCAGCCTTTCAGAACTACTCTGGAGCCAGTCGAACATCAGGTGTTCCTGCCTGTCAAAATCTTCGTAAAACTCAGATAAGTACCCTGCTGGGGAACCTTTAGTCATTGCATGTTGGTGCTTGTTCATGTCATCCAGAAAAAGCAAGTGTAAGTGCAGCCATCAGATACCCCACAAAGATGCCCACAACATCTGTATATTCTGTTTAGGGAGGTCGTACGACTACAAGGTCTGCCCTCTCTGCCAAGCCTTTGTACACAAGACCTTACATAGCAGACTTCACGGGCTCAACCTCTGTCTTGAGAACCAACATCTGAAACAGCTAGCGTTAGGTATGGAAGGACCTTCTGACTTGCCTGCTGAACCACCTAAGAAAAAGGCCAAGACTGAAAGGCCTGTTACTGTTGCTGTGCCTCCGCCATCTGGCACTCATCCTGTGGTCATTAGCCTGGAAGAACACTCGGGTTCAGCCGTTCTGGTTATAGCAGGTATCGTAACGGAGGCCGCAGAACCCTGTGCAGAAGGCACGTTCTCTGAGGCTCTGTACATGGTCTCCGATGCTGTGGGAGAACCAAGGATCTCAGCAGACCAGCCGGATCCAGCCGCTCCTTTACAGTCATCCAGTCCTAGGGCTTCCCCTGTACAAACACCTGCTAGGCCTTCTCTTAAAAAGAAAGAGAAGAGAAAGCATACCTTTCCTGTTAGGGAAAGTCAACCAGATTGGCAGGCTTTTTCACAAAGCCTCTTTAATGCATTTATGGCCTTGCAGCCTACTGCACTATGGACTTCCATAATCCCTCCTCCAGTACTGAGCACTAGGCCTCAGGCCTCAGAACCCTCACAGGTGGAAGAGGAGGAGTACTCTGATTCTTCCGCAGAATAATCCCTCTCTTACACCTCCCAACTCCCTTCCCCCTTGGATATGCCTTTCCAGAGGAAGACTCTCCTGAAGCTGGTTCCCCTACAGAAGATCTCACCTTTGGGGAAAGCATAGCTAAGATGAGAGAGCATTTTAAGTGGGAATCATCTGAAATGACTGAGATACAAAAACGTTACTATGAGCTTCTCCAGATGTACTCCCCAGCTCCCACAGCTGCTCCACCCCTACTTGCAAACTTTTTGGATGTTTTCTCTGCAGCATCCATGAATCCAGATTCTCAACCTCCAGCCCCCTGCAGACCTGATAGGTGTTACCAGGTTCCTGAGACAGCTAAATTCCTGGTAAAATACCCAGCTCCAGACCCAGCCATCATCTCAGTCTCTACTGACAAGGCTTCAAACTTACTGCCTTCTTCTTCCCTCCCCCCTGCTGATAAGGACAGCAAGGCCATGGAGCATTTGGACAAAAAGGTGTATACATCTGCAGCTCTGGCTTTCAGAGCAGTCAATTACCAGACACACGTCTAAGTATGCCTTGGCCCGTTTGGAGAAAATTTTCAAACAGCTTTCGGACATCTCTGACTCTCCAGCTAAACTGTTCTCCCTTGTCTCCCTGACCTCTCAAGTTACCTGGTCTCTATCAGGTGCAGCTATGATGCTGCTGAGGCCTCAGCTGGGTTGACAGCATCAGCCTCTGCCCTAAGAAAGTATTCCTGACTATGCCTCCAGCCTTTACCAGATGATTTTAGGGCTAAGCTTGTAGATGCACCTTTAGACAATTCAGCCCTATTTGGTTCCAGGCTTGCAGATTTATTTAAGACCTAGCAACAAAAAGGTAAGGAGTTGCAAGACTTAAAGCATCTGTTTGTATCTCCAATTCCCAAGTTTCAAATGAATTACCCATTCAAAACTCTGTTTATCAGGAAGCATTCAGGTACTACTTCCTCTTCCAGACCAAGAAAAGCTCCCAGGAAACAATCCACTCCTGTCAGGCCTCCACCATCTACCAGCCAGATGGTGCCCTTTCAGGACAGGGCATGTAGTGTGTGACTACCTGCCAATCTTGAAACACCCCCCCTCCCTCTGTCCCTTTCTCCTTGCAACTCAATGTCTCCTAAGTGTGGAGACACCACCTCAGACAAGTGGGTACTTTCAATAATAGAACACTGGTACTTCATGACCTGGATCATCCCTCAAAGAGAAGAGAAATTCTCCAGCCCCTAAAAGAGTAGCTTCCTCTCTTGCAACCAGCTCTGGACAACCTTATGGCCCAAGGTACCATCCAGCTTGTCTCACAGTCTACAATGGGAAAAGGTTTTTACTCCATGATCTTCCTAGTGCCAAGAAAAGATGGGCCTTGGAGGCCAATTTTAGACCTCTCCCATATGAACCTTTCCTGCATGTACCCACCTTCAGGATGCTTACATTGCCAACTCTTTTTTTCTCTGATCCTACCTCAAGGGTTCATGGCCACCTTGGACATCAAGGATGCCTACCTTCATATCCCCATAAGGCACAGTTTCAGGAGTTTCCTTCATATCTCAGTAACCCCCTCTCACTATCAATTCTCGGCCTTGCTCTTTGGTCTTTCCACAACACCCAGAGTCTTCACCAAGTGTCTGGCACCAGTGATTGCCTTTGTACGACTCAAGGAATCCAAATATTTCCTTACTTGGATGACCTACTCATCTAGGCATACTGCAAACAGTCCCTCCTGCTTCAGTTGCACAAAACCATTTCCTTCCTCCAGTCCCTATGGTTTCAGATAAACTAACCAAAATCCCACCAGGACCCTACCCAGGACATAGTCTTCCTATGGTGCAGGATTTGGACAGACATCATGAAAGCCTTCCTTCCACCCAAAAAGGTGGAAATCCTGACACAATACCTACTTTTGGTACTTCAAACCAAAGTAATGACTGCAAGGCAGTACCTCAGGCTCCTGGGCTACATGGCTTCCACTATGCCTATGCTGCCTTTAGCAAAACTTCACATGAGAAAACGGCAATGGTACCTCAGGTCTGTTTAGATGCAGCACTCCCACCCTCTGGAGTACACGGTGCCCTTCTTCTTCTCCTCCTGCCTCGAGTAGAAAATCCATTGGTGGCTAACCCAGGTGAAGCTCAACCCGGGTCTTCCACCCCAACCCCCTCCACCAACACAGGTAATGTACACTAATGCCTCAGACCTCGATTGGTGAGCAATGCTGGGCCTCCTAAAAGTGCAGGGAGTTTGGACAGAACAACAGAGGAAAGAGCACATCAATGTAAGAGAAATGAGAGCAATACTACTGGCCTTGAAGGCTTTTCAGCCCAGGTTATAACAGGGACCCCTAAAGCTTTACACAGACAATACCACAGGGTTGTGGTATTTCAGCAAGCAAGGGGGAACCAAAATTTTCTTACTTTTCAGACTAGCTTTCCTTGTGTGGGAACTGGCCACCAGTTGGGAAGTTATTCTTCAAGCAGTTCACATCCCTTCCCAACAGAACTCTCAGGCATATTCCCTCAGTGGGTCCATGACAATGTCCCACAAATGGATGCTACACAGGGATGTCTTCCTGGACCTTGTCCTCCGATGGGGTACACCTCAAATAGACATGTTTACCTCCACCATGAACAGTCGACTTTCCTCCTCCTGCACCAGACTGCCAGAATGTCTGGCGATGGCAACAGATGCCTTTTCAATCTTCTGGAAGGGGATGTTTCCTTTTGCATTCCCCCCTTCCCTCTTGTTCAGAAAGTCCTGCTGAAGGTCCAGTAGGACAGGCCGAAAATCTTGCTGGTGACTCGCTATTGGCCAAGACTGTATTGGTTCCCCCTCCTCCTCCTGCAATGAGCCAAGGGCAATCACCACAAGTTACTCCTCAGAGTGAACCTTCTCACACACAACAAGGGAACTCAAACCCACCCACATTGACAAGCTCTACATCTCACCTTGTGGGTGATGAGATTCTGTTCCCTTTCAGACAACTATACAGCGAGGACATGCTCACTGTCCTGCAGGAGGCCAGGAAATCTAATACCAGGAGATCTTATGTATCCAAGTGGAAATGATTCTCCATATGGTGTCTTAGAAAGCAGTTGGACCAATTGCAAAGCGAGGTCCCCCTAGTGCTGTCTTACCTATGTGAACATTTGCAGACAGGGCTAGCATTCTCCTCCATTAAGGCCCATTTGTCTGCCATTTCTGCCTGCCTATCTCTGGACCCACCCTTAGCTTCCAGAATGCCTTTAAAATTGTTCCTTAAGGAGGTACTTCATCTCAGACCAGCTAGGATGCCCATTCCATCTTCATGGGACCTGAACTATGTTTTAGAGAAGTTCACACTCCCTCCCTTTGAGCCAGAATCCAAAGCTTCGCTAAAACACATCACAGGGAAGACTGTTCTGCTGGTGGCCTTGACCTCAGCTAGAAGAGTTTCTGAGTTGCAAGCTCTCTTGGCTTTTCTTCCTTTCCTCATATTCCACAGAGATAGGGTAACCCTCAGAACCAACCCATCCTTCATGGCCAAGATGGTCAATGACCTTTACTTAAACTAAGCCATCCACCTACCTACTTTCTTCCCAGCCCACAAGAAGACTGTGAGAGTACTTCATTCCCTTGATGTGCACAGACAGCTCAGCCCATCAAACAGTTTGACCAATTGTTTGTCTCCTTCCACCCCAGCGCCCTGGGGAAAGCAGTAACTAAGCAAACCATTTCAGCCTGGATTTCTAGGGTCATTACCTTTTGCTGCACACACCATGAGAAAGCCTTATGAGGCAGTGTTAAAGCACATTCCACTAGGGCCATGGCTTCATCTGGAGCCTTCATGAAAGGCCTGGACACTTCCAATATTCTTGAAGCAGCCACTTGGTCATCTGTGCACACTTTCAGAAAGCATTACAAAATAGACCAGAGTTCCAAGTCAAGGGCTGGATTTGCCAGGGCTATCCTTCATGGATTCCTGTAGAATTCTAAGGCCACCAACCCCCTTCCTCACAGCGAGCTTTGGCACTCATTCAAGTGTACAGAATACTGCAACATGTGAATAGAAGGACATAGAAAAGTTGTGTAAAATCTTACCATAACCATAGATGTCCTTTTCTTCTATGTTGCAGTATTCCTTCCCTCCCACCTACCCCTCCTGATGTCAAGCATTTCCCTTGGATGGCACAGGACTTGCACTACATTCTCTGGGACTGGTTCTGACTGGGGCACTCAGTTTTGAAGGCTGGTGCATGCAGACATCACTTTTATACCCCCCACTCTTCTAGCCACTTCAGACATCCCACGCACCATGCAGTGACTGCAAACTTTTGTATACTGGCCGGATGTTCAGGTAGCAAGACGAAAAAACCCAAACTATACAAAGTATTGCAACATTGAAGAGAAGGACATCTACATGAGGAAACCTTCCTCACAAATCTGAGCAACATTTTATTTCGTTTCATCCCAGGTCTATGGGTTTGGCAGTCTCTAAACAAACCATCTCTTCCTGGATTTCTAAGGCCATTTCTTTTTGTTATTTTCATTGTAAATGTCTTTCATCCTCTGTAAAGGCTCATTCTACCTGAGCTGTTGCTTAATCTGGTGCCTTTTTTATTTGACTGGATACTAGCTCTGTTCTTCAGGCTCCTACTTGGGTCTCTGCCCATACTTTCACCAAGCACTACTAATTGGGTTATTTCCAGAGCAAAATCTAACTTTGCCAAGGCCATCCTGCACAGGTTTATAGAGAGTTCTTTGGTGCGTTCCACCTCCCAAGTTTCCTCTTGAGCTTTTGTACTGTCCCTTACATAAGGAATATTGAAGCCGTGATATAGAAGGACATACTACAGTTGTGTAAAATCTTACCATAACAGTAGATATCCTTCTTTTCACTGTTGCAGTATTCACTCCCTGCCTCAAACCCCCTCTGCTCTGGCCTATTGTCCTTAATGTCAAGCTAAGCAGAGGCCGGTTTTCACTGGAAGCCTGGGAGAAAAGCTCCACCTGGTGAATCTGGGCATACTGGGGCAATGCAGCAATTGCCTCATGTACACAAACAACCCCCTCCTCCTACCACCCAACACTACAACCTGCGAGAGATGCACTTACATAGCTAAACTGGAAGCAAAGCTCTCTCCACCCAAGACTGTGCTAGACAGTCGAGAAGAGAAGGTTAACACCCGCACTACACCTTAAGCAGCACATAGCCCTTCTAAATCTACACCACCAACACCCTCACATAGCAACACTAAACCCTAATATATGAAAGCCCTTAACAGTAATCTGCCCAAGGAACAAGGACCTCCGAAGCTGAAACACAAACAAACACCAATCAGAACCAAAGTAACACATAGCTCAAAACACCAGTGTGCCACCCAACAACAGCCCCTAAGGCAAGACAAATGTACTCAACACTTTAGTCATAGTTGACTCTATAGTCAGGCACACTGATGTCCCACTCACCAGGCTGAACAAGGAGAAAATTACAGTCAGCTGTCTGTCAGGTGCCAGGATCTGCCACATAACGCATGCACTCAAGTCACTCCAGAACAAGTACAAATATGACTCTATCATTGCCCATGTTGGAGTGAATGACGAGACGTACCTCCCTGGACTACATGAAAAGAAGAGCTCTCGGATCATGTGACCCAGGAAGGTATGGCCTTAGCCCTGAGTAGCATCCTACCTTCACCCAGAATGATACCACAGTATAAGGACAAAATGATTGACTTAAACAGTTGGCTAAGCTTCTGGTGTCATTCAAAGGGGATCCAGTATCTGTCTACCTGGGATGACATGCTCAACAGACAACAATGCTTTGCCAGAGATGGTCTGCACCTGTTGCCCCTGGGATTCAGGTTACTGGCTAAGGCTCTTGCCACCCCTATAGTGCCTTTTTTAGGCAAAGTTCAAAGGACAAAACCACCACCATAACAGGTACAAGCATGCAAAATCTGAAGGTAATGCTACTCAATGCTAGAAGTCTAAACCTCAAAATGCACTCTGTTGAGGCACTCCTAAAAATGGAGAACATTAATATCTGTGCAGTAACTGAAACCTGGTTCAAGGTTCCAGAGAGCATCCCTGCAATACCAGGCTACAACTCTTACCACATTTTTCGACCACCAAACCAGGACCGAAACACTAAAGGTGGAGGAGTGTCCATATTCACACCACCAGGCTAGTTGCCCAACACAATGCATCTGAAATTCTCCAGGTGCAACTAACTCTAGGTAAGACTGCAATCCAAATTGTAGCTTGCTACAGATCTCCCACCATGCCCCAAGATTCTCACTACACCTTTCTAAACATACTGGAAAATATTAAGATACAAGCGAACACCCTGACTGGGTATCTATTCCGCGTGGTGCAGCGGTAGCATTGTTGCCTCATAGCAAGGGGTTCTCCCATTCGATTCTCGGCTGGAGTACGGGGAGTGCCTTCTGTGTGGAGTAGGCATGTCCTCCCAGCGGTTGGGTGGGTGTTTGACAGACATGCGTAAATGGGCGTGCCTTCGTTGAAGGTTGAACGTCGAGCTGGCACCTCGGCATTCGTCAAAATCTACTGCCAATCATTAGCGGACTGGAGTTCCACTGTGGCGACCCCTAACCGGGAAAATCTGAAAGACAACAACAACCCTAAGACTGGGTGATTTCAACTACCCTGCCATTAACTGGGAAAATTACTCATGTACTAACTCCTTTACCCAGTGGTTCTTGGAATTTATAAATTCCAATGCCATGGATCAACTAATCCATAGTCCCACCAGGGGTTCCAATATCCTAGACCTGGTCATTACCAACATGGGAAATCGATGCTCCACACCTATGGTCACCCCCTCATTGGTCAGGTCTGACCATAAGCTAATCACCCTTGACATCCACATCCCTCCCCTACCCCCTAGTAAGGAAACCTCTGTAAAAAGCTTCTTCAGTGCCAACTTCATGCTACTCAAGTCAGAAGTGACAAATTTCATGACACCCATGCCGATGGGAACTGAAAGTTTGATTGCTGACTCCTACACTAAGGCATTGTATGAGCACATCCACTTGTGCATGAATCGTGCCATCCCAAATAGAACCAAGACACACACTTCCAAAAAAAGGAAGCCAATCCGGTGGTCCCCTGCCATAAACAAACTTTACAACAAAAGGAAGAAACTGTTGCAGAAAAGAGGAACATCCCAGGATGCAAAAACCTCCCTTACCAGCCTCAGTAAGAAGCTGAGATCCCTCATAAAATCCTCCAAAGCTAGTTATGAAAATAAAATTGCCAAAGATTCCAAAGACAGCCACAAGGCATTCTATAGCTATGTCAAGAATCTAAATGGCAATGCTCAGATCTGCTCTGAGCTACAACAGAATGACATTAAATATACTGATCCCAAGGATATTGCCAATGTCCTGGCAGATCGATTCAGTGCCAACTTCACCCCATCTCACCCCTAAAGGGCCAGTCTCAGTACCGAAAGATGGCCAAATTCCGGTAATAATGGCCACACAGGTAAAAAACGCATTCGCCAAAGCTAAGAATACAGCATCCATGCGACCAGACAACATCCCTGGCTGTGTACTACATGAACTACAAAATGAACTGGCACCTCACCTAAGTATCATGTTTAATCATAACCTCACCTCAGGCTTTGTGCCCACTGAGTGATGCACAGCTACAGTTATCCCACTCCACAAAGGAGGATCCAACTTGGATCCTAGGACCTATTGCCCCATCAGTCCGCCAAGCCTGATCTGCAAGGCCATGGAACATATTATCACAGAACTTATAAACAAAGACATTGGCAACCTTCAAACACTGGACCCCATCCAGTTTGGGTTCATAAAGAGCCGATCTTTTCTCCTGAACCTGATTGACTTCTTTGAATCAGTCTCCAGAGCTGGGGATGAGGGTAAGACAGTCCACACAGCCTATCTGGACCTCGCCAAGGCCTTTGACACCATCCCCCACTCTGGAATCATAGATAAACTTACTAAGCTGGGCATTAATCCCTACCTCACTCGAGGAGTTGCCAACTGGCTTACTGACAGAACCCACACTGTAAAAGTAGCCAACTCCGAATGCAGCTCCAGACAAGTGACACGTGGAGTACCTCAGAGTTTAGTCCTGGGACCACTCTTGTTTGGCATATACTTCTCTGAAGTACAGGCCAACAATAAGGGACTCTGGCTAACAAAGGTCGCAGATGACTGCAAACTGGGAGCCATTATTGAATCCCCAAATTATGTGGATATTCTACAAAAGGGTCTTACAGAAACAGATGCTTGGTGCCAGAGCCATGGGCTCAAGCTCAATGCCAAGAAATGTATAGTTATCCCCTTTAGGAAAAAACATGTACCTGTGAATTACCACATAGGTGGCAGTACACTAAACACCAAAAGTGTGATAAGAGACTTAGGGCCATAGGTGGACAGTGGTCTCACCTTCGATAACCACATCACCACAAGAGTCAGGAAATCCTTTTATGTGGCACACTTCATCACTAAGGGCTTTTCATCCAGAAAAAAGAAGGTCATTGTCCCACTGTACCCATCCCTTATTAGACCCATTATAGAATACAACGCATCTACAACAACTGGAAAAGCTGCAGAAATACCTCCCTAAAAGAATCACAGGTCTAAAGCAGATGCCCTATGCTGTCCATCTAAAAAAACTCCACCTATACTCTGTCGCATATCATCTACTCAGAGGCGATCTCTGCTTAACATACAAGGCCATGTCAAACCCAGAGCTGTTGGACATGCTACATTTAAAGAAATCCCAATCTCTCAGAGCCATACGCCACATGTCAAGCAGAGCACCTCTTTGGCCCTCTTCAAAAGGAACCTTGATGATTGGATGGGAGATAGGAAATTCACCCTGGGGATCACATCAGTCGCCCTGCTAGAGAGGGGTCCAGGGAAGTAAATTTTGTGGGAAGAAATAGCCAGGGAATTGTTATGGCTAGGCTTGTATAGGCCCTAGGGCCGATAGCCTAGTACCAGCCTATGAACCTATTTTTCTTGCCCTTTTGGCAGACATTCTTTTCTTTTTCCCCCCTTCACGTGTTCCTCCTGGTCCCTAGGGACACTCCGTTCTTCCTGGGGCTTTTCAGTTCTGAAGTGTGTGTGTTTGTACATCACCTTTATGCCCTACACCTTACTCAGGGATCATGTGTATGATGTACGATGTCTGTAAACACTAAAGGCTTTGGCATACTGGCTGGACATTGGGCTATCCCTGGGAGGACATCCCTTATGTAAAGAACACTGCAACAGTGAAGAGAAGGATGTCTTCTGTTATGGTAAGATTTTACACAACTGTACTTTTATAATGTATCCTTAATGTCAAGCTAGGCAGAGGCCGGTTTTCACTGGAAGCCTGGGGAGAAAAGCTGCATTTAATGAAATAACTAGGTGGTGCAGTTGTATAGTAAAGAAACTACACATAATGTAGTACTTGTACATGAACATAATAATCAATAAAACTGCATAAAACACCATAGCAGATGTATGTAAATTAACAAATGTCTTGTGTACACCTTTGTATACATAATTGATATATACAGTTTAATAATCATATTAGTTATTTCTTAATATCCATATAGACTATAGGAAGAAGGGACTGACAGGAAGAGGAAAGAAAGATGTATCAAAGAGGAAATGAAGAAAATGGAGGGAAAGAAAGAAGCCAGGGAACTGCAAAAAGATAGATTAAAACCCCAGAAAGAGGGGTGATGAAAGCTAGACGTCAAAGGTGATTAACTATCACTCATTTATTTATTTTACACTTTGTTGACCAGGTTGGTCCTAATAGGCTAACAGGTTCTTTTCAAGGGAAACTTGAGGTGGTGGTCATATTGACTAGGGGAAGTTGAACCAGGACATCAGGTAAAATCTCTTACTCCTTTTGATAAGTCCTGTGGGATATTTTATATCCACTTGAGCTGTCAGTAACTCAGGAGGATTGTTCATCAGTTTATCGTCTCATTTGAAGGGCAGCACATTCAGGAGTGCAGCACCCTCTTAGCTGCACTGCAGTGACAGTATTGGAAAAAATGAATCCAAGTACGTAGTGTGGGAATAGAACATAGTCTTCTGATTGTCCACCTTGAAATGCAAGTGCATTACCTGTTGAGCTATGGACACTGTTTTTGACCTGATCCTCCTTCCAGTTTTATTTTTCCACTGACAGGACTCATTGTCATTGAATAATGTATTTTATATTTCTAATCTAACATTAAAATATGGTGATGTTCTTATATAATAAATTATATAGACTTTTACGTATCCCATTTGCCTGAGTCAATCAACAGTATCCCATGGTTACCTGTAAGGTGCAAAATAGATAAAACAAACACAAAATAAAGACTTTCATTTGATGCAGCAGTTGCAACCCCATAAAGAAATAAAGGTTGGATAAATATTTAATTTATGGAGCAAAGTGGCATACAAATCTTTGATTTATTGATCATAGGATCATAGGATTAAAGGATCATAGGACATTAAAGGACTAATAGCCCGAGAGCCCTTACAAGCTAGCCAAATTTTATCCTAGCTACCATGATTAGCACCTATTGCCCCTGTCCAAGAGGGACACGGGTAGAACCCCCCCCCCAGGCTACTTTGATCATAATGTCACATACAGGTATAGCATCAGAACCATCTATGATCACTCACAATCACATATGTTATGTCATAGACATGAGATTACTGGTGGTATTATTCTGCTATTGTCCATGATTGTGTGTGCTTCTTTACTGCTGTCCATGAGCCTGTAACTATGTATCACACTTGGTGGAGACCTATGCTGACATTACAGTCATATTCAGACAACTCATTTTGCAAAGCTTTACAATGTGCACCTAACCCCGATTGTATATAACATGCCTGATAAGTATAATCTCCATTGTTTATGTCAGGATGCTTATATCACAAAGTCTTCTCCATTGTTATGTCACCTTTTATGACAGTTACATAATATGGATTTTCACTGTCCAGTCAGTACTGCATCATGTTGATAGGCGATTGGTGTTCCTTCTAAACCTGTCTTCATTTATATGTCCTTATCTGCTGTACATTAAGATGTTTCACCTGCCATCTTTCCCAGTGTTCATTCCTGTAATTTATGTGTGTGCCCTATTCAATGCACACACTTCCCCTGACTGTTTATTTCAAATGGCAGTGCATGTGTTGTTACAGATCATTTTACACAACTTTTGTACAGAATGCCTGAAATGGGACTCCACAAGACTCTGCACTGAATACACTGCCATGTAATGTGTTTATATCACATGCATTACTATATTTTTAACCCTGGTAAGCACTGTGGCATCCCATGCAGTCCTGCAGACCTTTTGCCCATAGGTAAACGGATCTACATGTCTGATGATAATCGGTGTTACTTTACATGATTTCCTGGCTGGCAACACTGTTGCTAGCCAGTAGCCATGAAACCACACTTGTTTATATGTAAATGCAGTGCCTGGCATGGATATGTAATTAGCGCTGCTGCCACCACACAAACATGTTAGCTGTGACTCCCCAGTAGTATTAAAATCATGTTTTCAAGAAATATGACTTTACTGAGCATATTGTAATTAGTAATGCTCCACAGTTCAAATCAAATGATTTCAAAACAAAATGGAATTATATACAATTTGGCTGTCGCCTATCATCCCAACAAGTTAGCTGACAGATTTGCAGAAACATTTAGGGAAATCACAGAAATCATGAGTCCAAATAGTAAGCCCCTATAACAAAATAAAGACAATCTTCTCATTGGTTACCATAGAATAATACATGAAATCAGCCCTATTTCACTAGCAGTCTCATTCTTATTGGTTCATAGATTCTTGCTAAGCACATGACCAAGAAGAGCATTGAGAAGCTCAGCCACATTACCCAAAACTGGTGGGAGACTGAGGTTATCCAGACTGTTTTTTAAAGATTACTTTAGAAGTACTCTGCTTGTTATGTAATGGCAGCCTATTCTAGGATCATACACTGGGTTAGGTACCTGTTACACCATTTGGAGTTGTTGATGTAGTAGTACAGGTTAAGGTCTCTAGATCAGGTCTTTGCTTTATCACAAGTTCTGCTTAGATGGAGTTCAAAGACTGCTGGGTCATTTATAACACTTCAGGTTAAACAAAGATCACCTCTCAGGAGTCAGTATGACAATTAATAGAGGGATAAGGCTTTTAGTCTATCAGAGTAGCTTATGGTACTGAAACCTGAGAGCTTTTTGGTGAGGAAGCTTTCAGGTCACTTCAACGGGTTTAGCTGCTTAGCAGAGTAGATGCCAAACAGGACATTCCATTCAATAACGGGACACACAGGGAAGGAATTAAGTAGAAATATAATTTCTCTGGACCTTAAGAAAATACCATGAAAGATAAGTTGTGCAAGGCAAAATCGTTTTGTAATCAGATCAGAGACATGATTGTCAAGAGAGTATCTATTATCAATGTAGTTACTAAAGTCCCTGATGGCTGTGCCATATTCAAGTAGAATGTTTATATCACTTGCAGAAGTGATGCTACATTTACCAAAGGAAACTATGTTGCATTTCTCATCGAGGGTAAACTCATCATCCACATGGGCTTACCCGCAGACTTACAAGGGTAGGGGCTGACATAATGGTTAAGGTGTCTACCTCACAGACATGAGGTACAGAGTTATCTGATTCTCACCTTTGAGAGAAATTGGCTAGGCTTAAAATGGCCCAAAGGGCAGCTAACCTAGTACTTACCTATGAACCTATGAACATAACAGGGATTTATCTGGTCCAGTCCTTGCTGAAGAATTTAATGTGATTTGGTAACTGCTCACCAGATTTAGAAGATATTTATATATATATATATATATATATATATATATATATATATATATATATATATATATATATATATATATATATATATACACATGCTTCTTTTCTCAGAAGCATTATGAATTATGCGAGTCGGAAAATCTGGTTGCGATAATACTTAGGTACCCATTTACTGAATGCACAAACCAAGAAGCTAGGGAGACTAAGTAACTAGTATATACAGTGTAATGTATTGGCCAAGAGAAAGGACAGTGGTCACCTTAGTATGTGTTCCTTAGAATGCAAGGAATACTCCTTTGGGGGAATGTCAGAGCCGTTTTCCAGCACAGAGCAGGAAAATATTTGATTCATTAAAGTTAATACATAGCAAAGTTCTTCATGTTGCTTACATTGCAAGAAGACAGCACTCTTGGTGAAAACATTGGCAGAGGATTTATTTATGGCAGAGCTGATGCAGTTTCAATCTAGTGACCACTGGCTATTGCACAATGACAATATTCTCAGTGAAAACTTTCTCAGAGGTGAGCCTTGAGGCAGAGCTCCTGCAGTTTCAGCGTCATGGATCGATGTAATGACCACTGGCTATTGCACAATAATATTCTCAGTGTAGAAACTTTCACAGTGGTGGGCCTTATGTGGCAGACATGCTACAATTTCTGGGTCAGGAATGGATGTAGTATCCACAGGTTATTGCACTTTGACAAAATTCTCAGGGAAAACTTTCACAGAGGTGGTTCTTTTGCAGAGCTCCTGCAGTTTTGGTCAGGAATGGATGTAGTGACCACAAGCTATTACAAAATGACAATATTCTCAGTGATAACTTTTGTAGAGGTTGCCTTATGACAGAGCTGCTGCAGTTTTGAGGTGAGGGATGGATGTAGTGACCACAGGCTATTGCACAATGGCAATACTCTCAGTGAAAATTTTTGCAGAGTAGGGCTTTATGGCAGACCTGCTGCAGTTTCAGGGTCAAGAATAGATGTAGTGACCACAGGCTATTGCACAATAATATTTGCAGTGAAAACTTTCACAGAGGTGAGCCTTATGGCAAAGCTCCTGCAGTTTAGGGGTCAGGGATTGATGTAGTAACCAGAGGCTATTGCACAATGACAAACTTCTCAATGAAAACTTTCACCGAGGTGGGCCTTTTGCAGACCTCCTGCAGTTTTGGTCAGGGATGGATATACTGACCACAGGCTATTACAAACTGACAATATTGTCAGGGAAAACTTCCTCAGAGGTGGGCCTTGTGGCAGAATTCCTGCAGTTTCATGGTAAGGGATGGATGTAGTTATCACAGGCTGTTGCACAATGACAACATTCTCAGGGAAAGTTTTCACAGAGGAGGGCCTTTTGCATAGCTCCTGCAGTTTTGGTCAGGATGAATGAAGTGACCACAGGCTATTACAGAATGACAAAATTCTCAGTGAACACCTTCTCAGATGTGGGTCTTGTGGCAGAGCTCCTGCAGTTTCAGGGTCAGGGATGGATGTGGTATACCCAGGCTATTGCTCAACGACAGCATCCTCAGTCAAACGTTTTGCAGAAGTGGGTCTTAATGAGAGACTGCTTCAGTTTTGGGGTCAGGAATGGATGTAGTGGCCACAGACTCTGCACTGTGAAGGAAAATGGTGACTACTTCTGACTGATGTCAGGACTGAACACCAAACACTAGGAGTTTTCAATAGTGAAGAGAGTAAATGCGACTTGATGGGTACACCTATTAAATTTAAAGAAATGCCAAATTAAAAAAAATATTTCTACAGTACACCTTGTGTATTTAGAAATGCAGAACCTGTGTGTACCGCTAGTTCAATTATTTAAGTTTATATTTTCATAAATAAATCTAACTTCATTAAAACTCTTAATGAAATGCAAAATGAGAGTAAAGCTTAAGACAAAAGTCTTACTGCTTTCTTGGAATAACAGCCCTTACAAAACAGAAAGAACCACTTACTTCCCTACTACACACACACACACACGCACACTTTCTTCACTATTAACTGCTTTATGATTATCAGCCTAATTATTTACATAGATGATAATCCCAAGACTCTACTCTTAAGGTGGAGAGATTGTCTATTAGGCTTTTTGTAATCTTTTATTTTCTCTTTCTGCCTTAACCGACTTCAGGTCACACACCAGCTGACGACAATTATACTCATGATTTTTCCCATATAAACTCTATTATGCTAGTCAGAGCTCAGTGGCCTGACAGAGCTATCACATGTGTACATGGCAAGAGGTTTTCATTCTCATGCCCTATTTAGGGCTTGCATGTAATAAAGTAACTGAGGCACACGCATGCTTCCCTACATCACTAACTAAGCTCCTGTGTCCTCTATTTATTTTTCTTTCTAAGATACTAACTCTGCAACCTCAGCTTTGGTGTTTCCCCTGTAGTAGGATTCACACCTTTCCTCCAAGGAAAAAGATCTGGCTTTCAGTCTGCTGATTCTTCATTCTTGACTTGCCCACCAGTATCTGAAACACTGATCAAGTCCTGTCACTGATGTGCAGGAACATGCCTTGCTGTATGAATTGACTGCCTCTAGCTTATTAAGGTTCTGCATTAGACTGTGTCATATGCATTGCTAAAGTCTAGATAAATTCTGCTCACCCACAACGTCTCGAAACTGTACAACTTTGTCCACCTTACCAAAGAAATCTTTTAGAATTTATTATCCTACTGTGAATCTATGCTTCTTTAGTTCCTACTCAACCTCCAGTATATTACATATCTATTACTTTTGACTATTTACAATGTCTGGATTAACTGTTTTTAGCATGTTTGTTAAGTGACTGTGTTCATATAGAATGAGGGGAGGCACCAGTGTCAGAGCAAGTGCAGTGCTGGAGAACACTAGTCAAAAGCTACAGAGCAAAATCCATGCACAATATAGGGGCATTTTCCCAGGGTATGCTCCTGACACCTGACAGCCAATCCATGCAGGGCAGAGGGAGATTATCCCAGGGTATGACCATGATACCTGACAGCCAATCTATGGACACCACAGAGAGACTGTCCCAGGCTATGCCAATCAATACATGAATCCTTAGTAGGCACCAGAAAAGTGCAATAACCTGGGATGGCAACACATCTTACCTCAGTTAGACTGGCAGCTATTTTTTAATGCTTATTGTGCATTCCTTGCATCAGAACTGGCAGTATTAAAACAAGTTGCCTTTGGGTTAATCATTTTCAGGCTATCAGGCTAGTGGGATCTTAGCTAGTAGTTTAGTTCTGCAAAATGAAGCTGATGTTACAATGTGCATATTTAGTGATCTAAACCTCATCCCAGGTTTGGCATTCATTGTGATACACCTGAAACAGATTTGTCATGATACCTTCTAGCATAGGAGTAGTACTTGGATTGTAGCCTATCTTGTTCTCCATACCTTTGTAGGGACAGATGATATACAGTAAAAATCTCATCCAAGTTGTCTGCTTTTCAAAAACAGATAACATAGTTACTTTTGGTACTTATTATATGCTAGTTATGCCTAGGGAAATGTTGTTTGACTTCTTGAATATCCATCCAATTCTAACAAAACCCAGTGTATGTGTGTTCTCAGTCAGACAGCAGTTTTTGTTCTGCAACTAACAGTAAAAATGAACATATCTGATTTTTTTGTCCAAGAGTAGAATGGTCTGTGTCTGAAGTATAAATCAAAAGACTGTATGGGGCAAATGTCCCTACCAGGTGGCTTAAGAGGTTTGTCATACAAGAAAAGTGAAAACTGGCACTTTTGCATTTTTGGTTTATGTACAGCATGGTAATAAATACAGTGATAAATAGAAATATATAACTAGACCTTTTCTGAGTTGCATAGACTGCTAGATCTTATATTGCATCTGGAGTATAGGCAGAGCCATGATAAATGGAAATCCATATTTCCAATACCTAAAACAGGTTAAAGTAGTGCATAACTAACTGCAGGTGTCAAAAACATCCAGATGTATGCAGGTATTCAAAAGGAATTTTGTATGTAATTTCACCATCCAGTTGATGTACTTATCAAAGAATACAATTCTGAAATTTAAATACTAATGCCAGATGGCTCATCTGCTACTTCATTGCTACCCCATCTCCAACATAGTATATCTGCACTTAATCTTTACCACCATCCCAATAAACACTTTCCACACCTCTGTATCATGTTCCATACAGTGATTCAGACGGTATTCTAACCTATATCACCACAAGTTATTCTCAAGAAGGATCAAGTCGCTCACTCATAGATGTACTCACTCACTCACATTCCTTCTTCATTTCCTGAATGTCATATTTGCAATAGACTAATCAGGTAAATTCCAGCTCATGTTCAGTGAGCGACACGTTTCCAAACAAGCTGACTATGAAGCATCCCTGAAGCAACTTAAAACATGGTGGCCTGACACCCATTCACCCAGCTATGAAAATAAATGCTTAACTACAGGCTACAGAAGTTTAATTAATATCCCACCGCTGCCACCAATATGTGACATCTCCACTCTGGGCCAGTCATTAAAAAACTGAATCCTCACCACTGACACTGGAGAGGAACATGCACTTGGAATACAAATTGATAAACCCAGTATTTTTAGATGCAGCTCTCTGCATCAAGCACAATTCCTCTTAAGAGCACACAGGGAACACACTCACCCTGGGTCTGGATTTCTTGCTCTGTCACTCCCCAAGTCACCTGTAAGGCTTCCCATTGGCACAGCTGCAGAGTTAAGTCCTCAGCTGAGTGCTTAATCCAAGTCCTCCACCACTATCTCTGTGAAACCAGTGTTTCGTGTCCCTGTTCCAGGTAGCTCTCACACACACACACACACACACACACACACTCACACACACACACACACACATGTATGCACATAGACATACACACACACACACACACACACACACACACACACACACACCTGGGAAAAGCTGGCACAGATTTACCCTCTGTGCCCTCTTCTGCCTAGACTATAAGGTAGTTATTACTACAACCAAACACTACAAAGCCAGCTACCTAAAGATCTTTCAAGGGTACCCAATTATACTGAGTGAAATCAACATTAATGCAAATGGTAATATTGACCAAACAGCCAGGCTTCAGGAGTGGCCAGTGTCACCAATAGATATAAGTACTCTCAAAGGTTAAAATATACTCTAAAGCACCAGATGCAATGAAAAGTTTAAATATATCTAGTAATAAATAATAAAAGAACATGAAGATACAAAATATCTATTTGCAGTAAACACCAGAGTTTCAGTCACAGGAAATATTAAAAATAACACAGCTGGAGAGATTCACACAGTTACAGAAAAACAGTAGTTAACTAATCTTGCTTTGTTTTCCTGACTAATCTAAAGAATACTATTCTCTGGTCACTTACTGCAAGGCAAGATGAAGTAGGTGAGACATCCTTCATTGTGAGGTTACAAAAACAGACTGCAATGAGACTTCAGTCTCAGATAATATTAAAACATTATTTCTGTACAGAATGACATCAGATACATCTGATCATCTGACTTCTGGTTTCCACGCAACCCCACCCCCCCAATTCTAGAAACTGCCAGGATTTAGCACCTTTATATCAAGAATACACACACAAGAGCTTTGCTCAGATCTGGTGCAACTTCTGGAAGCCATAAAACAATTATAAATGTCTACTCATCCTACAGAGATTAACAAACCATGCTTCTTACAGACATTTGTCTCTGGCTTCATTCAAAACTGTGAAATAACATCTTTATGGCCTAGGCCCAATAATTTAATTTCTTACTATTTCTCAAAGTCAAGTGGATTGAGATTAATCTCTTCTCTTCCAGTATCCTCTGTTACAATGTATTCAACAGTTACACTGCATACATGTAATCAGTTACTGCATGCATGTATATTTATTTTCTGTCAGCAGGACCCAGTGTTGGTACATTTTTAACACAATCAGCTTTACAAGTACATTTTTCAACACAAGCATCTGTACAAATCAGTTTGATATACAAATGACATATAATTCTTTACAAAATTCCAGCTAGCTGTTCTGGCATATGTTACACATCCACTGCCCTACTTCTCCTGGCATAGCTGGCAGTACCTCACATTGTCACACTGGGTACTCTCCTAATGCCACCTGTGTCTTGATAACCTGTCCGTAAAGATCCTAAGGTAGTCAAAGAAGCTGCAGCATCCATTCTGAATGAATTTGATTAATTCTAAATATGTGGAAATACATTCATACAGAGATTAGATTGCATTCAACAGCAGCTGACGTACCCCATATCTTTGCAAGACTTCTGCCAATTCGTGTTGACTTACATCATCATAAGCCTTGGTGTGTATATTGAATTAACTAACACCTGCAACTACTCTTACAACTATGCAAGCCTAAAGCGCTAGTCTGCCATTCCATGACATGAATGAAATGAACAGTATTCATCCTCAGTCTGAGGTTCATCTACTGGCTACAGTTTCATCTCCAGTATTCTGGCTTTGGCTTTTCTAGAGAAACTAAGGAGTGTGAGCCCTCCTTATTATGAACATACCTCCCAGACCTTTTTTTAAAAGATGGAGGCTACCACATCAGTTTGTTAGTTTAGAGGTACTGCACCTAACTTCTGTTCAACACAGATAAAACATATTTGTCATGCAACACCAACTCTGTCCAGTACCTTTGATATCTTTGACTGTGTAATCTGTGTCTGCCACTTTACAGTTAAGGTGACCTCTTACTACCTCAGTGACTTCAGCTACAATAATGGACCCCAACCTACCAAAGATTTTAGTCACAGTCTCTTAAAGGATGGCATGTCTACATGGTTAAAGAGTTCCACAAAATGTTTCTGTTTCCTTCTGATAGTCTCTTCAGTAGTCTTGAACATGTTATTACCTATTGGAATCACTTAGTAGAGTCAGGATATCCCTTAAAGAGCAATGTGAAATTGTTCAATCTTGCCGTTTGTTCTTACGCATGCATTCGGAGCCGATCCTCGGCTCCGAGACGGCCACTTCTACAGCTCTGCATCTTGAGAAAGCTCGAGGCACAGTCCTATCCCACAATCCCCTAGTGCTAACCCTCAGATCTAGTTTGCCGCGGCAGCAGATGCATCGCAAAAGCTCGGGCCAGTAAACCTTTCTATTTTTTCGAAGTTTTTTATAACTTATCTTTATTAGTATAGATATTTGAAAAAAATATATTAGTCTTTTACTAGTGTAGTTGCAGTGGGAGTTATATATTCTTATTACTATTATTATTTTATAAAGTTTTTCTAAGGCAATTTTCAGGCCTATTATCCTGTTCTTTTAACAGGTGTTTTTTCTTTAAGAAAGGATTAAGTCCTTACTCCTTTTTGTGTGCAGTGATACCTTTAAGTTTTTCTTTTTTCAGGTTTTATATATATATATATATATATATATATATATATATATATATATATATATATATATATATATATATATATATATGTCTGACTTTTTGAACATGTCTGAGAAACAAAAATCAGGCTTTAAGAAATGTCTATGCGGACAGAAAATGTCCATCACGGATAACCACTCTTCCTGCGTCTACTGTCTTGGCCCTCTCCACTTACAGGAGGACTGCTCTATTTGTCATTCCTTCAATGGGAGGGTCATGATGGAAAGACGCAGGAAGTTAGTAGACAGGGGTTTATTAAAGCCCGAATTTCAGGAGGCCCTTGACAAGGCTGAATTGGTATCCAAGTCTTCGTAGGGGTTCAAGTCTTCAAGAGTGTCGGAGCCAAAGTCATCGGCTCTGAGCACCTCTATTAAGATTCGGACACCGGCTCCACAGACTTCGGAGTCAGCTGTCAAATGTATATCTTTGATCAAGACTCTGGTCTTGGAGCCGGTCTCGGAGGTTCCGCCGCCATCGATCCTTCACTCGGTGACGACTTTGGCCCCTTCAACCCGCTCTTCGAGACCCTTATCTGATTCGGATATGGATCGAGTGATACAGAAGTTAATGGAGAACTTGGCCCTTTCCAAATTGATCGAAGTTTCATCCCAGCTGGTTTCGAAACTTGAAGCCCTCCCTGGGTCATCTACTGCTCCTCCTCTGAGACCTGTCGAGTCTTCGGAGCCGAGAGTCGAAGTTCCGATGATGGTAGAATCATCGATACCGAAGCCTATAGCCATGCTTTCGGTACCATTGACCTTGACGCCCTCGGAACGGATCGAGGGGTCCCGGAGCCGAGTATCGTTCCTTGGTTCCGGGGTGGACAGTCGAACCGAGATGTCGGTACCGACTCTCCCCCTAGGAGCCTCGGCTCAGATTAGTTCGGCACCGTCCTCTGGGTCAGAGCCCGGACCCCCGGTCTCGGGGATTGTTCCTGGTTTCTCAAAACCAGGAAGGTCTTCGGATCCAGGTACCGGTGCCTTCAACGCCATGAGGAAGGTCTTGTCGAAACAGACACATATCTAATCGGATTCTTCTTCTTCTCCTCCCCCTCCTACGAAGCGTCGAGACCCAATGCCTCAGTTGCCCCCAGAGGGTGCTCCCGGTTCCTCGGACGCTTCTCCAGAAACCCCATCTGAAGAAGTACCAAGGAAAAGATTGTGCAAGAGGAGGCACATAGATTCCCCACAGGAATCTCTTACATCAGATACAGATTTAGATGAAGCAGAAGGGTCCCCACGGTCCCCCTCGGAGGATGTCTCTTTTGTGGACATCCTGGAGATCCTAAAACAGAGGGGAGATTGGCAGCCACTTAACCCTTCTGTGGATGAATCAGTATTGCTGAAGGCATTCGGGGCTCTACCTTCTACCTCCTGGGTGACCCCTCCCTTTGACAAACTTATGGACCTGATAGCTCGTAGGGCTTGGGAGACACCTGACATGGTGGAACCAGTTCCCTGCAGGCTGAATAAGTTTATAACAGCCCCCCAGGACAAGAGTTTTCTTACCAAGGGTGTTCCAGTGGATACTATGCTGGTGGTGGCAGCCACTAAGAAGGACATGTCAGAGTCCTCTTCCGCTGTCCATCCTCCTAATAAGGATTCTAGGTCGATGGACAGATATGGGAAGCATGTTTTCAGTTCTGCGACTTTTTCCATGCGATCACTGAACTACTTGATGCATTTTACGCATTTACAGAGGGATCTCCTCAAGGAACTCAGAGATACTCTCCAGGGTCATACAGATGCTGCTGTTACCGAGAAAGTGACAGCACAACTTAATACCCTTAACTCTGTAGTCAACTCCTCCATGAGGCTCATTTCATATGCGGCCGAAGGTGCGAGTAGAGCGGCAACTTCAGCGATTGCTCTTAGGAGACAATCCTGGCTGCGGCTGTGCTCCTTTGCGGAATCCTTCAAGTCTTCCTTTACTAACGTCCCATTTGATGGTGCCTCTCTTTTTGGCCCCAAAGTAAAGGAGACCCTCACTAGGTGTGAGCAAGAAGGGAAGACCCTATCTGCTGTAGGAGTCCGTTTTTCCGCCTCTTCCAGACCATACCCCAAAGGGCAAAGAGGTGGAAAGATGTGGTTCCATAAGACACAGGGTTCCTTTCAGTCCACACAGAGTGATAATGCCCCTTCAAGAGGCAGAGGAGGGGGAAGGAATGGAAGACGCCGACCAAATGGCAGAGGGGGTCCGCAAAACCAGTGTGACAGAGATACTTTCTCTGGCAAGCCTTTCCAGCACTCCTGAGAGGAGGCCCGACTGTCCTGCTCTGGAGGCAGTCGGGGGACGCTTAACTTTGCACCCGCTGGCCTGGCGAAATTTAACCTCAGATGCGTGGGTACAAACTATAATTACCAGAGGTTACGACATAAAATTCATAAACGTTCCCCCTACCACCAAAAGATTCCCAGACATTCCACCCAATCTGCGGGATCAGGCAGCCTTAGAGATCCAGAAGCTGCTCAGGAAAAGAGCCATCCAAGCAGTCCCGGCAGACCAAATAGGATCCGGAACTTACTCAATGTTCTTTTTAGTTCCAAAGAAGACAAGGGACTGGAGACCAATTCTGGATCTCAGCAAACTAAGGAGAAGTTTTGGATGGTCACGCTACAGTCAATCCTTCCTTTTCTGCAGGAAGGAGACTGGATGTGCTCTATAGATCTCAAGGACACGTACTACCATATAAAAATGGCCAGACCATCCAGGAGATTCCTGCGCTTCCGGCTAGGAGCCAGTCATTTTCAGTTTTGAGCTCTGCCGTTTGGCCTCACCTCAGCCCCCAGGATGTTCACCAAGTGTATGGCAGTAGTAGTGTCTCACTTGAGACAACAAGGATTCCGGGTGTTTCCGTATCTAGACGACTGGCTCCTCTCCACCACCACCGAGTATCATCTGCTCCAAGCAAGAGATTACACAATCAGTCTTTTTTCCCGTCTTGGCGTTACAATCAATTTCGAAAAATCTACCTTATCGCCATCATGGTGTATCTCATTTATAGGGGTAGAACTGGACACTACCTTGGTCACAGTCAGACTTCCACCAGAAAGGGTTTCAAAACTAAGGCAGCAAATTGCAGTACTCCTTCAAAAGACAAAAGCTACAGCAGAACAGGTTTTGAGAGTCCTGGGATTAATGTCAGCTGCACTGGTTGCAGTCCCTCTAGGAAGAATGCACATGAGGATCCTTCAATGGCTACTGTTCACCCAGTGGACCTATCAGCACCTGCCATTGTCACACGAAATTCTAATCACATCCTGCTGCAAGCAGGATCTGTGATGGTGGATGCTATCTCAAGACGACACAAGGTCGACCTTTTACCCGGCCAACCCCGATAGTGACAATAACCACGGACGCTTCCCTGACCGGGTGGGGGGGGTTTGTTCCAGGGAAAGATGGTCCAAGGTCAATGGTCCAGAACAGAATGCAAACTGCACATCAATGTCCTAGAGCTAAGAGTGGTGTTTCTAGCATTGCAACACTTTCACGGCGTCTTACCTCAAGGAACAGTGGCAGTCCAGACAGACAACATGTCAGTGGTCTGGTACATCAGCAAACAGGGAGGAACAAGATCTTATCCACTATGCAGAGAGGCCCTCAGGATATGGCAATGGGCTATCTCCACCGGACGCTTTCTGATAGCAGCGCACATTCCTGGGACGTCCAACATAATTGCGGACAGGTTGAGCAGAGCCATCCTGTTACCTCACGAGTGGTCTCTGAAATCTCAAGTGGCAGAAGCGATATTCCACAAGTGGGGCCAGCCTTTGCTGCGACCTTTTTGCATCACCAATGAATGCCAAATGCAGAAGCTACTTTGCCCTTCCTCCACCAGGGAGCATCCCCAGAGATTCACTGGTTCACGATTGGCCCGCGGGTCTCCTTTATGCTTTTCCACCCATTCTGTTAATCCCCAGGTTTCTACAGAAAGCCAAACATCTAGAAAGGACCATAATTCTAATAGCCCCATTCTGGCCTCGACAGATCTGGTTCCCCTTTCTTCAGGCCCATCAAATTGAGGAGCCATGGATTCTGGACCCAGTTCCAGACCTTTTGACCCATGCATCAGGAGCCCCTCATCCATCCCTGCAGGCCCTAAAATTGACAGCTTGGCTGCTCCTCTTCCCATCCTAGCCAGGTCAAGCCTTTTGTCCCCTGCGGTTAAACGTATAATTGTTTCCTCTCTTAAACCATCCACTACAAAGACTTACCGGAGCAAGTGGAAACGTTTTTCTTATTGGGCATTACAACAAGGATAAGATCCAACAGAAGCACCGGTGCACAAAATTTTGGAGTTTCTGTCTAAGATCTTTGAAGAAGGAGCATCATCGTCCACAGTTAGAGTCCAACTGGTGGCCATATTGAACTTTCATGTGGGTGACAAACATTCTTCCATCATGTCCCACAGACTTTGCAAGGCGTTTTTGAAAGGCACTTTTCACCTCCGTCCTTCCATTCATAACCCAGTTGCTCCTTGGAATCTTAACCTAATTTTATCCCAGTTAATGTTACCCCCTTTTGAACCAGCCTCCACAGCCTCTCTTAAGTTGGTGTCATGGAAAACCTTATTCTTGGTGGCTATAACCTCTGCTTGTAGAATTTCGGAATTACACGCGCTATCTGTTCGACCTCCCTACTTGATTTTCCACTTGGATAGAGTGACATTATGCACCAATCCATCTTTTCTCCCAAAAGTTTGTTCACTTTCAAATATTAACCAATCCATCAAACTTCCCACCTTTTTCAAAGATCACACTAACAAGTTGGAATATATGCTGCATAAGTTAGACGTCCACAGGCAACTCAGGTTTTATTTGCAAAGGACAAAAGATGACAGAAAATCAGACCAGCTATTTATATCCTTTGCTGACCAAAGAAAAGGTATGGCAGTTACCAAAGTTACCTTGTCTAAATGGCTAACAGATTGTATTAAATTTATCTATTCACAGATGAAACAACAATTACCTTTTCAACCCAAGGCTCATTCTACCAGGGCTATGGCCACATCCCTAGCCCATGCAGCCCGTTTGCCATTGGATACTATTTGTGCGGCAGCAACATGGGCAAAGCCTCATATCTTCATTCTCCATTATAAGTTGGACAAGAACTCCAAAGATAGGGCCTCCTTTGGTTCCACGGTCCTCAGGAACATTCTCCCATGAGCCACCCAGGGTAAAGGAGCTAGGGACGCTACCTATGTGTAAGAACAAACGGTGAGATTGAACAATTTCACATAAAGAAGTTATGTTCTTACCATAACGTTCCATGTGAATTGTTAATCTCGCCTTTGTTCTTACTACCCACCCTCCATCCCCCGGCCTATGGTTTATTTTCGGAGAATGGGATGATTTGGATTCCAGTTCAGCTTGTCTTCAACACCTTCTGTTAGTCTCTGGCTGCTTCTGTTGTCAGGGTACTCTTCTCATTACCTAGGTATTTTTTGGGCATTCTTGCCCCTTGTGTTTAAATTACTGCTAGCGCCTGGGGCACATTGTTATCTTCTGGTGTTAGCAAACTAGATCTGAGGGTTAGCACTAGGGGATTGTGGGATAGGACTGTGCCTCAAGCTTTCTCAAGATGCAGAGCTGTAGAAGTGGCCATCTCGGAGCTGAGGATCGGCTCCGAACCCATGCGTAAGAACAAAGGCGAGATGAACAATTCACATGGAACGTTATGGTAAGAACATAACTTCTTTTTACCTAGAACAGTACATCCTCAGCTTGACAGCTTTCTTCACTGAAGTTACGGCATAATTTCTACCAGCTATAGTTACCATTGTTACAGTCACTAAGCATTCTCTGCCTGGTTCCTTGCTATCACCTCTACTACTGAGTCTTGAACCTGGTCATTCTGAATTCCATGCCTCCAGTCTCACTCAGAACATAGATTAATTAATTTCAGAATGAGAAGCTGAACTCATCTCAGAAAGAAACTTCCATCACATCCATCAGGTTTTGTCAAGAGGTCTTTACTGTTAATTATGGCCTCCCAGTCTGTCTTAACACCATACTCAGCAATTCTAGCTTGAAGTTAAATGGAGACCAGCTGCAACTCTTCCTTCTCTTCATCATGTGTGGTGAGAAATGTGGCCAAAATCTGGTGAAATGAACGCAAAACTAATGACAGACCTTTGCAAAAGGAGAACTTGTAGCATCAGCTTCCTTGTGTTTGAGTATGGTATTTCTTATGGATAGTCAGTTTGCTTTAAAATCCAGTAACAACTCACCATTCAAGTTCATATCCATCTGGCTGTTCCTCCAAATTATTTCTTCCAGTTTATCTGCTATTCCCTAAATGAGTGCTGATGTCTTCCATTAAACTAGTCTACAGAGCTGATAGGAAGCTCCAGCTTGAGTATCTCACCCACCTTCTTCTAAAAGGCTGAATGCTATCTACAACTGTTTGTAGCATAATCACAAACAGTTGTCTGAGTTTTCTGCTCTGAGACTTGCCACCGCATTGCAGCAACACACTCATCTACTATAAACAAACCTAACTGTATAGTCTTCAAACAAGGACTTGAGAATGCCACCTCCATGTCTTAAGGCCTATCAAGAAAAGCTCCTGAAGAAATAAGAAAGAGACCATCCTCTGTTAAGAATTATGATTTCCAAGACTATGTGGTGGATACAGATGTGTCTCATTATATCTGGATACCTTTCCTCCTCTGGTACCAGCTGAGGCTCCCTTCTTGCCAACATGGTAATGTTTGTCATCTCTAAAGCCAACATGATGCAGTTTAGTCTAAGCTATGCTGACTGTTTTAATCTCTTGCTTCTCATGTTAGCTGGATCTTTTGCCTGTATATTACTAATTTCTTTTCTGTTAAGGAACAGTCCTGGATTTAAGAAAGGTTAAAAGGATAATACCCTTTACAAAGAATGTTGATAAAATATCTTTGAATAATATTGTTCTCTGTTCTATAAATGCAATGCAAGCTTATTCACCGCTTCCACAAGATAGTTCATTGGTTACCACAACAGCTATGGAATACTGTAGGAGTACAGACTAATTTCTACCAGCTATGTGGAATGTCCTCTATCTTAACTCATGTTACAGCTGCTCTCTTCACATCATTTGATCCTGGAAATCTTATTGAAACAGCCTTACTCAAGTTACCAAATATCTTTGGTAAGATCATTTATAAGATAATCCTACAAAGACATTTTAAGTAATGCCATTGGTTTTCATTGGAACCTGGATGATCCTCAACAGTCTTTTATAAAACTCTTACACCTGACTGAATAGATGCTCCCCACAATCCCCTTGTTTTCAGTGCATATTTTTTTCCATAAATGGACTGTCTAGGTACCTTAATAATAATAATAACGTTAACAATTTGTGTGTTTGTTTCTTTGTTGGCTTGATTTGTTTTGTTAACTAGGATGCCAAGCTATGCCGAATCCAATTTCAAGGTGCACAGTTCGAGATTCACAATTGAGTAAATACAGTAATAAGCCATGAAAGACAAAGACAAAAATGAAAGCTATGGATAGTTACATCTGATACTACACTGTGTGCATTACAGGGTAGACTGGCTCTATGGCACAGAAGTATGAAGCCTGGATTGCAGTTGAGGTGACTGGAGTTCAACTAACAGTTCTGGCGCTGGAGGAGACTATCTCAGTCATTTTAATGAGGGTGTATCTGACAATAGCCACGTTAGATATGTTACCCGGGTCAGTACTAGAAATGATGAGGTAATGAACATTGTTAAGAACAACTGGGCCATTTTGAAGGTTTACCATATTTAGAAAAGTATATTGGAAGTAGTTTGCATTTTGCCTTTAGAAAAAGCAGAAATCTGAAGCAATGGCTGTGTTATACGGAAGTTAGAACTTTGAAATAGCCGTGACAAACTAATTAGAAAGGCACTGTCTCATGCCACAATTGTGTAAACTGTAAATATATTTTACAAAGTCCTGAGTTTATTCACCCACTTAATAAGATAAAGTATCAATTTTGTTGTTTTGCTACTTCTAATACAACTAAAATTGTTTACTTGGGCAACGTCCTCCGCATGTTCTGCCTTCTACATTGGTAAGTGCAGCAGAAAATTAAAAGAAGGAATAACAGAGCATGTTTCAGATATTAAACATAATGTATCCACTAGTTCACTTGAAAAACATTCCCCCGGATTCTGCAAGCCTTGCACGGAGTGCAGGATTAGTGCAGGAGCTCCAGCAGGCAATATGTCTTCTGTGTGATCCAGGAATAACCTGTAGGGGCGTGCAAGAGCACTCCTGCACGGACTCAGCCCCTGTATGCAAATTACCCCATTTGCAGGAGAAATCCATGCAAATGCGGTGAATTTGCGATCCAGGAAGCTGGAAACCGGCCGTGCAGGACTAGTGTATTCTGCAGCAATGTACTCTGCTAGTAATGGAGTACATTTCTGCAAATTCCAAAACAGAGCCATGACAACTCCAAATAAAGGGTGGATATCATTTAGAAAGCATGCCAATGGCCAGTTATAAGGCCATTGGCATGAAAAACAGTTGAAAAAAAAATCAACTTTTATTTTTTTTAGCCAATCTCGGCTGTTTAAGCGTAGGGCAGTGGCACGCAAACGGGATCGGGGGAAATAAGAAAATAAACCTAAAATAAGAATTCTAACTAATATCACTATTCTGCCATTATAGTCAATGGCAGGCAGAAGACAATAAGGCCAGTGAATAGTGGTTGCTAAGGGGGGAGGCTCAGTGTGGAACATGTAACTGTGCATTAGCAGGCAATCCTATGCAAATGAGGGGAATGATAGTGAATCCCAGATTTCCCCTGCATGCTAGTCAGCTCCCAACAGTGTAAGAGCAGGAATAGCTTGGTGCAAGCCTAGGAGTTAGCTGACATCATAGGTGGGGTGTCAGGCATACTGTAAAGCGGATTGGAGCCCTGTGGCTCAGGTTTGCTCCTAGCTTAGCACAGCTAGGCAAGGGGGTGTGTCTGAGGCTGCCTAGCACTCTTTACATTGCGTAAGTGGGTGTGCACGCCGTGCACTGGGTTTTAAAGAAGAAAAAAAAGTAAACCAGGAAATAGCAGCACTGTGTTTGTGTGACACACCCTGGGCTTAAACAAGAAGGCAATGGGAAGGGAAAACAGCAGTAGGAAAGTAATCTAGGAGAACTAGCATAGCTGGCAGGTGAAATGTATCAGGATCAGCCAATTACACAGGGAGCAGACCAGCCCAGCCCAGAATACTACTATAAACTATGCAAACACCTGCCCCTCTGGTTTTTCCCATACTTTACACCACCGGTGTATACAAGCGGCAAACTTTTAACATACAAAACAACAAAATGATAGGGGCTGCAGCAGGCATCAGACAACATGTGGAAGAGGCTGAGGGTGGTGAGGATGTGAATGCTGTCGACCAACCCACAGTGAGGAGACAGAGAAGAGTGTACAGACCCAGGGTAACCTACCAGGGGGCTACATGAGCTGGAGATAGTGGAGTGCTATAGGGTGGACAGGGACCTCCTACAGCAAATTGTTGAGCTGTGCTGGCCATGCCTGACACACCGAACTGACACAGGGAACCCATCCCAGTGGATACCAAGGTATGTGTAGGCCTAGGAATACTAGCCACAGGCTCCTCCCAAAGCTCAGCTGGGGATATCATGGGGATCTCACAGGCATCAGCATCCAGAGTATTCCACCAGTTCTTGGATGCCATGTCAGCACATGCTGGTGAGCATGTATATTTCAACACCCATGAGGTGTTGGCCAGCAATATGCGTCTCGTCCACCAAATAGCAGAATACCCTTAGGTAGTGGGTGCTATAGACTGCACGCACATGTACATCAAAGCACCACCCAGTGATCACAGTAGGTCCTACATCAACCGCAAGGGCTTCCCCTCCACCAACTGCCAGGTTGTGTGCGATGCCCAGGGCATTATAATGAATGTGTATGCTGGCTGCCCTGAAAGCTATCACGATTCCCACATCTGGCATCTGATGCAGCTGAACCAGAGATTTGCCAATGGGAACATCCCTTACGGTCACCTAGTGGGGGATGCTGGTTATGCACTGGAGCCGTGACTGATGACACCCATCAGAAATGCACACACATCCGAACAAGAACGCCATAATGAGGCACATGGCACAGACCAGACTTATAATAGAGTATGTGTTTGGGATGTTCAAGTCACGGTTCTGGTGCCTGGATATATCTGGTGGAGCCTTGCAGTACTCACCAGCTACATGTACTCAAATTGTTATGGTATGTGTCATGCTACACAATATGATCCTGCAGCAAGAACAGCATGGGGCAGGGCCACACAGCCCCCCACCAATGCCAAGGCCTGCACAGGCACAAAGTGACTCAGAGGAGGAACAACCTGAGCCTGCCCCAGTAGGCAGATGGAGGTGTGTTCAGTATGCCCTGGCCTTGGCAAAGAGGCAATGCATAGCACATACACTGACACAGTAGGGACCCAGGGAATGACACCTCTCTCTGACTCACACATACAGTAAAAGGGATGCCAAACATGAAACTACCTGTGCTCAACTATGAATAGGGAGTGTACTATGTGCATCCAACATAGGCAGCCCTCCAGCACCAGCCTCAATACTGGCACACCCACAAGGTAAGTCAATCAACCTACCAATTGCCGAATGGAGTAGAATGTGTCGTTACCTATATCTATGGTATGGATGTGAGCATGTAAGGGAATCGGGTGGCTGAATGGTATGCCAGCAGATAGTAGACACCCATAGTGGCACCATGAGATCTGTAACAAATACTGGAATCACCATAGTAACCAGTACTACACAGGGCAACAAAACCCACTGCAGAAAATGTGCTGGGCGACATGTGTGTCCATATGACTCACACATGCCAGTCAGGGAGGTTCACATACCCAACAACAGTCTCAGCCAGCAGGATAGGTGTAGACAAACACAAACAGAGGCTGTGCTATAACCTCTGAATGATGCCTATGGGTAACCTCCCCCCCCCGGCCTACACAGACAGACTACACCAGGTCAGGCAGTGGGATGTTAGTTCTGAAGGGTAGGAAGTCAAACACTAATATATAGGTTAACCAAAGCTAAGACCTGTAGTACACTGATATGCCCCTATTCAGCATGATAGGCTAGAATACAGAATGAAATGGAGTACCTGACATACCAGTACAGTCATAGCAAATGTGTGCAAGTGCCAGGTGTGCCCCCCCATCCTATGTAGACATGTAGAAACAGTCAGGTGTGCCCCCCCAATCATGTGTAGAAATGTAGAAACAGTCAAGTGTGCCCCCCCCCACTCCTATGTAGACATGTAGAAACAGTCAGGTGTGCCCCTTCCCCCAATCCTGTGTATAAATGTAGAAACAGTCAGGTGTGCCCCCGCAATCCTATGCAGAAATGTGGTAACATGTATGAGTAGGTATAATACCAGCGGAGCACAGATGCCCAGAGGTGGTCAAGGTAGCAGAATAGGTTGTAGCATTTGCACTATATGCAGGTCTGTGTGTGTTAGGTTGGTGTGTGTTTCATATTGTGTGAGAGTGGTCACTATGTATGCATTTTGAGGTAAGACCTGGTGGCCATTGCCCACTACTGCTGATGACAGGGACAAGCCCTCACAACTGCAGTGCCAAAGACAATTCCCACCAGTATAACACACACTAGCAGTAAGCCATTGTAAATGTATGGTGGTGATATGTGTCACCATCTGAAAGACTGACATTGCATGGCTGTTGGGCTAGATATACAAGCAGTACACAGGGAGGAGCACCCCAGACATACAGTATATATTGTGTCACTGTGAAATAGAGACACCCTTGGAATTGTACATACAGGTATGTATCACATTAACTGGTCCTATAGTAGGGAATACCGGTGATGTTTTCTCAAACACTTGCAGATCACAAAGGAGGTAGGAATGATGTATTGGGAAACAGCTGATGTACCTGCACATGCCAGCATAACTGGAATGCTCCATGCATATCTGTGTGTCAGATGCAAGTAGTGTCCATAGCACACATGCACCCAGCTCATGGAAATACCACCCACAGGTACCTCTCTGGTCATATCCCTGTTGTGGGGAATGGGCACAATATGACCCCACCTGTATATGGCAATAGCAGAAGAATGCACCATGCAGTGCAGGTGTCCCATGCAGGTGTGTCCCTAGCTATAGGTAGCACCCTGCCAGCATCCACACCACCTGATCAAGACTGATAGAAGGTATTGGCAGGAACACCTTATCACACCTACCCTACCACCCCAGGGGAATATACTGTATGGTGGTCTGAGACTGTAGGACTGACAGAATGCAACAGCCTGCCACATGAGGCCTGCAGCAACACCTAATGGCCCACAGCCCTCTGCCAGAGGCCCATGTCTCACATGTACTGCCAATGTATGTTATGTCATGGACACCCAAATAATAACATACACTCCACATAAGCTATATGCAAGGTCATGTGGACAAACCACAGTAACATGTCCACCATGTCCCACTGCATGAACTGTGGACCAACACTAACACACACCAGTGATGAGGTGATACCCTTAGGGAGAGTATCAGAGAATGTATGCATAATGTATGGAAGAGGTTAGAATAACAGAGGGGGGTGGGAGCATGAGCAGTATGGAATGTGCAGGGTCCGACACCAAGCTGTGTACACACACTATCCCTGGCTGCAAACACATAAATGTGTGGCTACACACCTGCCCATACACCACAATAGGGGTAATGTCCTGACCCATGGCGCCTGCCTCTGGGTAACCTGTGTGAATCTGTACAGCTGTGAGGCATTGCCACAGCAAGATAAGGCCATACTGTCATGTTGATGGGTGTACATGTTTGGGATCCTCTGCCAGCACTGTACCAAAGTGATGAACCAGATACAGACCCAGCAGCAAGTGTCTGTAGCTCCCCCTCCAGAATGGCATAACTTATCATCAATACGTAGGTGTCTGCCCACAATACCAATACAGATGCAGTCACCCTTGTCCCCAAGACATCACTGTGAGCAAGAATGTCCACCTGACAGTACATGAGGACAGAAAACATCACAATGTATAACAGTACACATGTCTGAATATCTCTGCTAACAGCAGTACCATGCAACTGAAGCAGCACAGACACAATCACCTACAGTACATGCTATCCCCTGCATAGTTTGTCCCCATATTGCCAAATGATTGACGGATACCCTGCAGAAACAGTTTGCTACCTGTAGGTGTACAACACAAAGGTCTGCACTGGAATACAAATTACCTGGAATCGATCCACAAATTCAATACAGAAGGGCATAATGGGCATGCTCACACACTTAGAGAAATGAAGGCAATGTCAGACAACATACTGAAAGGTCATACTGGGCATGCTCACACACTTAAACAAATGAAGACCATGTCTGCAATCAACAGTGGACCATACATATCTGCCATTTTCAGATGTTAGTGCATACACTCCTCAGTATGCACCAGTCATGCCTTGCACACACAGTGGATAGGAATATAGACACATATCCAAGGCAACACACTATAAGCCAAAAGTAGACAGGCAAAGATGTGTGGAAAAAAGTGACTGTGACAAGGAGCCATCCATTATGAGGCCTGTCCCACCCAGCACACAGCCAAATGGCTACAACCACATGAGGTGTAAATGTCATTCACTGTAGACATTAGCCACTGGTATCCACCAATATTACAGACTATGTGGTGCAAGTGCTAGCTGTGCAACATGACTGTATAAGGAAGTAGTCATCTAGCAGCTGTATACACGTACCTGTGGAATATAACCCTCCGTGTGCCCGCATGTAATGTGTCAACCTCTAGATGAATGGGTTATGTCCCATGCACACACACTGCCCTCCCCATAGCCCTACTATGACAAGCCTGCTAAGGTAGTCCACTATGAAATACACCTTTGAGAAAGGTGTATCCCAGTAATCTCTGTGGTGCATCCTATAACTACGTACTGCTGTAGTGTGATAAACTAGCTAGGTAGGAGTTCTAATCCCAGACATGGCAAGAGTGTGTGTGTGTGTGTGTGTGTGTGTGTGTGTGTGTGTGTGTGTGTGTGTGTGTGTGTGTGTGTGTGTGTGCATGCGTGCATGCGTGTGTGTGTGTGTCACTCTCTGTGTAGAGAGCAATGCTTTTTAAGCTTGTCACATGCATTACAATTCAAATGCCCTACTTTGGCAAGGCTGCTGATGTCATTCACTGTGAAATACAACTTTGGGAAAGGTGTAGCCCAGTAATCTCTGTGGCATGTCCCATAACTGTGTACTGCTGTAGTCTGATAAACTAGTTAAGTATGAGTTCTAATCCCAGACATGGCACCTGTGTGTGTGTGTGTGTGTGTGTGTGTGTGTGTGTGTGTGTGTGTGTGTGTGTGTGTGTGTGGAGAGCAATACTTTTTAGGCTAGTCGCACTCACTACAATTCAAATGCACTACTTTGGCAAGGCTGCTGATGTCATTCACTGTGAAATGCACCTTTTGGAAAGCTGTAGCACAGGAGTCTTCGTGGGGGCGTCCTATAACTGCGTACTGCTGTAGTGTGATAAACTAGTAAGGTAGGAGTTCTAATCCCAGACATGGCAACTGTGTGTGTGTCTCTGTGTAGAGAGCAATGCATTTTTGGGGGTAGTCACACTCACTACAATTCAAATGCCCTACTTTGGCAAGGCTACTGATGTCATTCACTGTGAAGTACACCTTTCGGAAAGCTGTAGCCCAGTAATCTCCATAGCACATCCTATAACTGTGTACTACTGTAATGTGATAAACTAGTCAGGTAGGAGTTCTAATCCCAGACATGGCAACTGTGCTTGATTGTGTGTGTGTGTCCCTGTCTGTGTAGAGAGCAATGCTTTTAAGGCTAGTCACATGCACTACAATTCAAATGCCCTACTTTGGCAAGGCTGCTGATGTCATTCACTGTGAAATGCACCTTTGCGAAAGTTGTAGCCCAGTGATTTCTGTGGCACATCTCATAGCTGCGTACTGCTGTAGTGTGATAAACTAGTTAGGTAGGGGTTCTAATCCCAGACATGGCAACTGTGTGTGTGTGTGTGTGTGTGTGTGTGTGTGTGTGTCTGTGTAGAGAGCAATGCTTTTTAGGCTAGTCACACGGACTACAATTCAAATGCCCTACTTTGGCAAGGCTGCTGATGTAATTCACTGTGAAATACACTTTATGGAAAGTTGTAGCCCAGTGATCTCTGTGGCACGTCCCATAACTGTGTACTGCTGTAGTGTGATAAACTAGTTAGGTATGGGGTCCTAATCCCAGACATGGCAACTGTGTGTGTGTGTCTCTCTCTGTCTGTGTAGAGAGCAATGCTTTTTAGGCTAGTCACACACACTACCACTCAAATGCCCTACTTTGGCATGACTGCTGATGTCATACACTGCGAAATACACCTTTCGGAAAGCTGTAGCCAGTAATCTCCATGGCACTTCCTATAATTGCGTACTGCTGTAGTGTGATAAACTAGTTAGGTAGGAGTTCTAATCCTGGACATGGCAACTGTGTGTGTGTGTGTGTGTGTGTGTGTGTGTGTGTGTGTGTTTCTGTCAGTGCAGGGAGCAATGCATTTTATGCTAGTCACACTCACTACAATTCAAATGCCCTACTTTGGCAATCCTGCTGATGTAATTCACTGTGAAATACACCTTTGGGGAAAGCATACTCCAGTAATCCCAGTGGCACATCCTATAACAGCTTAATGCTGTAGTGTGATATAGAACCCTGGTAAGGGTTCTATTCCCACACATGGCAGTTGTGGATGTTTTTGTGTGTGTTTCTATGTCTGTGTAGAGAGCAATGCATATTAGGCTAGTCACACTCACTACAATTTAAACAATTTAAATGCCCTACTTTGGCAATCCTTCTGATGTCATTCACTGTGAAATACACTTTTGGGGAAGGAGTACTCCGGTAATCCCTGTGGCACATCCTATAACAGCTTCATGTGGAGGTGGTTGTGAGTGCAAATTTCTTATATGGTGGCCCTAGTATACATCACAATGTCCACCATACAGGGATAACACATGTGAAATAGCCGATAGGCTGGCGTGCAAATCCATACCGCCACATGTCACATCAAGGCCAGGTGAACAAAGTTAGCAACCCTTGTATTACCCAGAGAACACTTTCAACCCATGTCTCATACACACACACACTTGCCTAGGCAACAGCCGCTATGTTGGTAGTACCCTGCATATTGCCCACTGATAGTAACCATGGTGTGATTGCAGTGGGCTACAGAGGGCATGGCACCCTGTCCATCAATCCAATAGGCATGTACATGCCAACAGTGCACCTTCCCTATGTTCCCCACTGGACACCTGCAACACCTGTGGTGCTATCAAATGTGACCCACGAAGGACATACCATGCATGAAAAACATGCCCTGTATGGACAGATGCCACTGACACCAGGGAATACTGGTATCATGATATCAATGTAGGTGCAGGGTCAACCTGCTGTCCATTAACAGTTCCCGCCACATGAGGCCAGGACTGGCACATCTGATGATAACAATCTGTGTACACAACATGGGCCAGACACCCCAGGTACAGTTCCACATGTCACGGTACATGCATGTAGGAGGTGTGCACATCCCAGACACTGTCCATGTCATGGACTAAGGAACACATACATGACAAGCAATGTACAGCATTGGCCACATGCAATAGTTACCTAGGTGACTGGATGGTGACTACAATACCCACCTGTGTGGGCAAATCCAGACACTACACCCCCGAGCCACACTGCAGACCATTGTCATGTGGCCTGATGCCAAGGTATACCCATCACCTAGCCTTGTATAGCTGTCTGGCACAGTCATCCACTACACACTCCTGAAGCAATGCACCCATGCATGTCAGTACTGGCACCATGTGTCTGTGTGTGTGTTGTATGATAACTATGACCCCATTCACACTCACTACAACCCCCATTGGAGTACTGAAGCATGCTGTCTGATGTCAGACACCACCATATACCCTTTTCCCATATAACCTCCATATGACTCCTGTGGTGCTTGTGATACCTGCACAGTACAGTTGTGGCAGTCTCACTAGTGATGAGTTCTATTCCTGGCCCTGCCAAGTGTGTAAATGTGTGTGCGTCTCTGTGAGAGTGTGGCTGTGTTGACTCTGACACCTGTTCATGGGGATAGCCACGTGTACTACACCTACTGTATAGCTACCATATCACTGTTGTAGATGTCACTCACCATCACATATAAGTTTGGAGGGCTCCTCAACATGTAACCTATGTGGCGCATCTAATAACTGCATAGACATGTGATAACACTACATAGTCATCAGGGCTTTGATACCCTGTACTGGTAGGTGTGTGACACAAACATGCTTAGGTTTTACTCTCCCACAGAAATGTACACATGGCCATATATATGTTGCACTATACAGATGTGTATACAGACATATGTATGAGTATACATGTGTATATACATGTAGACATATATAGACCTATTATATGTATATAACCATATTCTTGTCATGTGTAAACCTCACGGTTGTGTATACCATCCCTGATGTATCTCACCATATGTATCTGCTATGTGTACATTATGATAAAACAACATATGTGATGCAACAGTCATATTAATAACAAAGACTACACAATTTAGGAACTAAAGGCAATTGTTCAATACTACTCAATATGTGTATTGACAGCTATATTGGTAAAACAACAACTGTCTTCACAGTGGTCATGGTGTAGAGGTTAAGTGTTGTGACTTTAGTGTACAGTGTCCTAGATTCAAGACCTGCAAGGGCTGTTCATTTTGTTGCTGGCAGAACAAGGGCTGTCGGATATAGAGTGGTTAAGGCAGTTTTGAGCAACTTTAAGTGGATTTGAGTGGGTTAGCGTGAAGCTAAGTGGTGCTAAGCTATGGGTAAATGTACGGGTGCTTACACAGTGTAGGCTTCACCTACCATTGTGCAAATCAACTCAGCTGTTATATTGCAGCAATGTTGATACTTGCTATGCATGGCTTAGCCCTGGTAACCAGGCCACACCACCCAGTCTGATAACATAGCAGGGTAATGACATTTATTTTTATTTTATTTTATTTTGCAGTTGTTGACCAGGCTGGTCCAACTGGATATATGTCCATTTTCAGTGGAGGCCCGGGGAGAAAAGCTCCACTTACATCAAAATGTTTATAAACACAATGGTATATACAAAGGCATTGGTACATTACAAAGCTTAGGCATACATTCCATTTCATAGGATTTAGCATTTGAATATGAAAAATCCTAGTGCAAACAGTTTTGGATATTCCTGATAAAATGTCAAAGACACTATTAATTATAAAGTCACACACACAAATGTCACACAAAAATGCTAGTGTCTAACAGCATGGATATTCATACAAAGTATGTACAAGGACACTCTTATTATGTAAAGTCTCACCAGAAGTCCTAGTGTAAGATGGCTATGAATAATCATTCAAAATATGTACAGGACATTAGTTCGCTGTATAGTCATATTAACGTTATTATCAATAGAGATCATTCAAAATATGTACAGGACATTAGTCCACTGTATAGTCACATTAACGTTATTATCAATAGAGATCATTCAAAATATGTACAGGACATTAGTCCGCTGTATAGTCACATTAACGTTATTATCAATAGAGATCATTCAAAATATGTACAGGACATTAGTCCACTGTATAGTCACATTAACTTTATTATCAATAGAGATCATTCAAAATATGTACAGGACATTAGTCCGCTGTATAGTCACATTAACTTTATTATCAATAGAGATCATTCAAAATATGTACAGGACATTAGTCCGCTGTATAGTCACATTAACTTTATTATCAATAGAGATCATTCAAAATATGTACAGGACATTAGTCCACTGTATAGTCACATTAACGTTATTATCAATAGAGATCATTCAAAATATGTACAGGACATTAGTCTGCTGTATAGTCACATTAACTTTATTATCAATAGAGAAGACACAAGATTATACTCATGAGAAGATAGGTGTCGAGGGAAGGTTTTGATAGTTAGTCTGGGTTGACACAGGGGCATAACCAGTGTGATTTAAGGTAGGGTTTAGCTTGCTTTTAAATAGGTTAGCTGAGGCTAGGGAGGTTAGGTGATTAGGGAGGCTGTTCCAGGTTTTACCCACTGTATTAAGGAGCAATGCATCACCAGCTGAATTATTGGATTTAGCTATTTGTACTAGTAATTTGTTAGATGAGCATAGGGTTTTGAGATTATTATAGGGGTGATTAGGGTATTGAGTATTGGTGTATTTGTAGGTTGATACAGGATCTTATGGACTATTGTTAGTTGGTTGAAAAGTATTAGAGTTGGCAAATCTGTAATAAGTGTATATAATGCCATGTACAATACATGCACCTATGTGCTGTCATTACGGTAGCAAGGGGTGTGAGTGTCATGTGTGGGACACAGATGTATATGAGGACTGTACAGCACTGTTATCCATGTGAATGTGTTACATACAGGTATAGAAGCCCAGGGTACATGCTGTCACACTGGCATGTAGTAGTACTACTGTTGACAGTGCTTACCCAGGCAAGAGCAGAGTGCTAAATGTAGTACTGACAACAGACACACCTGCAGGCATAGCTGGACACTGAGGCCTCCCTGTTGTATCCCTGGTGTGTGAGCTGTGTCACAGTATATACCCCTTACTGGGTAATGATCCGTCATGAGGAATGTAACTGTAGACTACCTTATGTACAGCACATGTTAGTGAGGGCTTCTGACATGTAGTTATGGCATACATATTGTTGTCAGATGTATGTCTGCCAACACACTCATCCTACTGCATAGCTACTTGCCAAGCTGATGACTATCAGTCCCTGTACAGATGTGCAGATGGCAGGTATCCAGCTGGGATATGTACAGGCAACCTAAGCTTGATTGAGACTGACATGTCTGCCCAGCTGTGTAAGAACTGGAACATATAGGAGATGTCACCCTGTATGCACCACATGCCACGGGTACCTCCACTACACTACCACAGTCAACAGAACATGCTTGGATACAGATCCCCATCACAAACACTAACCATTTGTTCAATAAACAAAGCACACAAAAAGACTTATAAAAAATATATGAAAAACGGAGGTCACAAATCACGCCAGTCGAGGTAAGAAAAAAATATATATATCCTTTTACTTGTAAGCGCTTTCATGCACAATAGTATATGCACTTCTTCAGACAAATGAACAAATATAACAAGACACTTTATATAAGCCTTTGAACAACCCAGCTGACCCATTTCACAGGTCATTATTCAATTTGTTAAAAAGAATTACTTAAAATAGGGGTTGTCAAAAGTCAATTATAGTTCTTAAAAACCTAGTTCACATTTATATTACTAACCCAACCAACTACTAACTTTTACCATAACAATATACAATATAAAAGACAACAAGTAATCACACAAAATAATACCATATATATTTGAAGCCTAATTTAAAAATGTATGGTATCTATTGTAATTATTTCTACAATAATCAATATTGTTTCAAATGAATATATATATATATATATATATATATATATATATATATATATATATATATATAAGTATACAATAAATGTGTGCAGATCTAAAGTATTTATGTATTGTTAATGCCAATATAAAACAAAAAATATGTATATATGTGTGTTAATATGCTCTGATACATTTATAAAAATAATGTGTGTGTATTACGCACATAGTTGTAGTGAAAATAAAATGCGAATGTAAACTTATATTTTATAAAAAAATCATTTCATCTATTTAAGGCTTTAATATTGAGTAAACATTTTATGGAACACATATCGTTAATTCCTGGGAAAGTATAAGCATTTGTTTTTAGTTGCCAAAGAAGTTCATGTTCTTGCAACTTTAAATACCATGCTCCCCCTCTAGGATTTTTTTGGACTTTCTCAACTACACTAAATAGAAAACTGTGTGAGTTGTTTTCTTTAACATGTTTAGCTAAAGCGTTGGACAAGTTTTGTTTGGATATGGCGTATAGGTGTTCATAAATACGGGTCTTCAGTAAACGCTCTGTCTTCCCAAAATAATATGCAGCACAGTCTTTACACTTGGCAAGGTAGATAACCCCTTGACTTTCACAATTGTATTTGTCATTAATATAGTACTTAATACCTCGAATTGTGAAAGTAGAACCTGTTTGAATAAACCTGCAATATTTACAACAACCACACTTGAACATCCCTTTATTAGGCTTAAAAGTTTTTAAAGGAAACTCTAATAGTTGTTTTATGGTTAATCCCTTCTTGTGTACTATAAGGCGTTTTGAACCTAAGAGGGAATAAAGTTGTTTGTCTTGTATAATACATTCCCAGTTATTTTGTAGAATACCCCGTATTTGCCCTGCATTTGTATTGAATTGAGTAAGGAAGCTGATATTATAGTTGGTCGTAATACTCTGGTTGTTTTGAGTATTCTCACCAACTGTATTAATGTTTGATGTTTCACTGTTATTAGTTGTTCCTTTAAAAATCGAACTTATAAGTCCATTTTTCCTTTTGTTGTTTACCTCCCAGTAAACTGAACTAACTAGTTTATTTGGGTACCCTCTATTGTAAAACATTTCACACAGTTTCCAACATTCTTCTTCGAATGCTTCATCTGTGGAACACATTCGAGAAGCACGGACAAATTGTCCTTTAACCACCCCCTTCTTTTGATGGAAGGGGTGGTTACTGGTGAAATGTAAAAAAGAGTTACTGTATGTAGATTTCCTTTGTATTTTAGTAGTGAAAACATTATTTGCCAAATCTTTAGTAATAGTGATGTCCAAGAAGTTAATTGATGTGTCACTTAATTCATAAGTGAAATCCAAAAAGGAGGAAAAGGAATTCATTTCATCAATTAGCTGTATGGCTTCTTCGGGGGTACCATTAAGTACCATAAGAATATCATCTTGGTAACGTGTATACCACACCATGATTTTACAAAATAGATGGTGTGGAAAAAGAAATGTGCGCTCCCAGAAAGCCATCACTACATTGGCAAAACTGCCACCGCACGGGGAGCCTATGGCTACCCCTGATTGTTGCAAAAATATATCCTTTTGGAACATAAAATAGTTGTTTTCTAAAACCAATTCTAAGATGGTAATTATCAAATCAACTTCGTTGCCTGGACAGTTTTTTAGTAATAGGAAGTCTCGGGCCCAATCTAACCCCGTATTTTGGGGAATAACCGTGTATAGGTTTTTAATATCAGCTGTTAGAAATATATAATCAACGTTGAAAGGAATGTCGTTTAAATTCTGCAGGACATGCCAAGAATCCTTGCATATCTGGTTTTCAGTTTTGAGAAATATTTTTAGCCTGTCGTCAACCCATTTGGCGCAAGGATATGTTATTGAATTGTGCCCATCTATTATAGGTCTAAAAGGTGGTGCAGAAATGTTTTTATGTAGCTTCGGAACTCCGAACAAAACCGGAGTAAGGGGTGCTGGCATTGAAAAGTAGTGGTACAACTCAAGAGATATATTACCCTCTATAAACAAGTCGCTTAAGTAGTTTCTAATTTTTTGATAAGCCTGGTTAAACTCGTTAAGGGAAACTTTTGTGTATTCTTTAGAGGATAGCAAGTCATACATTTTTTCAACATAATCTTCTTCATGCATTAAAACAGCTCCCCCGCCCTTGTCGGGCTTCATTACTCGTATTTCATGTACTTTTACAAAAGTTATTAAGTCAAGTTCACTCAAAGACAGTGGTTTGTTCATTCTACTTTCATTGTACAAACCCCTTAAGTGAATTTCAGTTATTTTTTCAAAAATCATTACATTTTGATCTAGAGGGGGATTGAAAACACTTGCTACATATTCTTTAGGTTGTTGGGTACCTCCTCGTGCACCAAATAACATTTTCAAGTTTAGTTTACGCAAAAACAGTTTTAAGTCGCAAAGAACTTTGGCAAGATTAAACTTTGAAGGCAATACAAATGTGAAACCCTTAGAGCGTTTACTGAAGACCCGTATTTATGAACACCTATACGCCATATCCAAACAAAACTTGTCCAACGCTTTAGCTAAACACGTTAAAGAAAACAACTCACACAGTTTTCTATTTAGTGTAGTTGAGAAAGTCCAAAAAAATCCTAGAGGGGGAGCATGGTATTTAAAGTTGCAAGAACATGAACTTCTTTGGCAACTAAAAACAAATGCTTATACTTTCCCAGGAATTAACGATATGTGTTCCATAAAATGTTTACTCAATATTAAAGCCTTAAATAGATGAAATGATTTTTTTATAAAATATAAGTTTACATTCGCATTTTATTTTCACTACAACTATGTGCGTAATACACACACATTATTTTTATAAATGTATCAGAGCATATTAACACACATATATACATATATTTTTTGTTTTATATTGGCATTAACAATACATAAATACTTTAGATCTACACACATTTATTGTATACTTATATATATATATATATATATATATATATATATATATATATATATATATATATATTCATTTGAAACAATATTGATTATTGTAGAAATAATTACAATAGATACCATACATTTTTAAATTAGGCTTCAAATATATATGGTATTATTTTGTGTGATTACTTGTTGTCTTTTATATTGTATATTGTTATGGTAAAAGTTAGTAGTTGGTTGGGTTAGTAATATAAATGTGAACTAGGTTTTTAAGAACTATAATTGACTTTTGACAACCCCTATTTTAAGTAATTCTTTTTAACAAATTGAATAATGACCTGTGAAATGGGTCAGCTGGGTTGTTCAAAGGCTTATATAAAGTGTCTTGTTATATTTGTTTATTTGTCTGAAGAAGTGCATATACTATTGTGCATGAAAGCGCTTACAAGTAAAAGGATATATATTTTTTTCTTACCTCGACTGGCGTGATTTGTGACCTCCGTTTTTCATATATTTTTACTAACCATTTGTTGTAATGCATGTTGCATACATGTCAGCTTGATCACCTCAGTGGAGGCACCTGGAGGATTGGCTGATGCATGTCATTCTCACCCTGAGGGTCACCACAGTAGTGTCTATCGATATATTGCCTGCTGCCATTTGGCAAATGGCAGGATACCACTGTACACACAGCCCCTACACAACCCATCTCCCCTTGGACAATAGCTAGGTACACAGCTATGACCACCTGCAGCAATGCACCCCTGTACTGACACATGTGTAAGTCTGCATGACTGAGTATAGCAGTGTCTGTGTGTTAGCACAAGTGTACATGGGAAATCCATGAGGGCCTTCACAACCAACTCAACACCCATTGCCATAGTCAGTTGTGGCTGCTGGTGTATGGGACATTACATCTACCCTGTTAAGCTCCTCCCCATACTGGCTACACAAGCCTTGTAGTACCAGCACAACAGTGTTTTACAAATGGGTTGATAGGTATGTGATACCCATTGTGTTCTGGCATGTGTGTGTAGTTGTGCATGTCCGTATATCTGTAGGGTACAGCATTCCGAGGCCACATAGTAGTACAGATAGTGTTGTTGCTGCCCATAGGTGAGGCATGACAATGCAACACCCTACTATCCATGTGGCATGTGCATTAGATGCATATCCCTGTAGAACCACTGTTGGGTATACTGTGGGTTGTATCGCAGTCATTGCCAATGTGTGATGGTGGGTATGGCAGAGTGTCATCGTGGGTTTCAGGGAGTACAATATCCACTGAAGGATGTGGTTGCTGTGTACACTGTCATTACACCAATGCACACCCGGTATATGTCCCATGTACCATGTTATGGTTACCACTGTCACCATCAACCATACAGGTAACTGATACCACAATCCAAGCCAGTTATGCATGTGCTGTGTGCAGCCTACCTGTAAAACATTGGACACACAGTCAAGTTAGTTAGCAGCGATAGGCCCTGGTATTTTGGATGTGTGTCTGGCTGTTATGTGTCTGTTAATGCATATATGAAGGTATGTCACACTATGTATTGTCCATATACACCCATTACAGCCCCCATTAGCATACTGTACATGTCTGGCGATGTTCTGCATGTAACATGTCACCTGGGACATACCTTACCCTAAACTCTGTGTTGTGTGTGCAATCTAAGCCACACACTTCCATATCACTACATAGCTAGGCAGGGGCCTAGTCCCAGTGTTGCCAAGTAACAGTGTGTATGTATGTGGATGGGTTTACATCAGGTTGTAAGGTACACACGCCTCAGTGGGTCACCTGTCCATGTGACACAGGTAATAACTGTTTTAGTAACCTGTGACATGTTCAACTCTACCCCAGATATGTCACAGCCATGGTGTCACCACAGTGCCATACCCTGTTGTGGAATATAACTGCAGACCATCCTCGTGCTGACACATGTACACATACAACACAAATGGATAACATTATAGGGACCGCAATCAACCAGTGTTACTAACAGCTATAATGCATCATTGCTGGATGGCTACACTACCTGCCATATATGCATTACACTTCACTCCTTACAACATGTTACACTGCAGTACTGTGGTACACTGTAGTACAGTCACCATGTGCATCAGAACCATATTAGCCTGTCCCTGCATTGATGGTATGGATGACAGGGATGTGACACAGGTATCATCATATGCACAGGGCATCCATGTGCTGACACATGTACACCTACAACATGAATGGATAACATGATAGAGACCACAACCAACCAGTGTTACTAACAGCTATAATGCATCATTGCTGGACGGCTACACTACCTGCCATATATGCATTATACTTTACTCCCTACAACATGTTACACTGCAGTACTGTGGTACAATGTAGTACAGTCACTGTGTGCATCAGAACCATATTAGCCTGTCCCTACATTGATGGTATGGATGACAGGGATGTGGCACAGGTATTACCATATGCACAGGGTGTGATGTTGGTTTGCCAGAGGCTGAGGATGGGCCATCAATTTGACACCATGTGTGTGGGTGAGGGGTGTACTGTGGTGAGCTAGGTATGGTGCTGTGGTTTGTGTAGGTATGGGGTTGCCCTAGGTGTGTTTGCATAGCGTGTGGGTATGCATGCAAACAGTTCTGCCATGTGGCTGCCCTACACAGGTGTTTATGGACAGCTGCAGATCATACCTGGCAGGGTGTGCAGTTCACTGCCTCTGGTCATGGATACATGGACTGTGCCTGCCAGTGGTTCCAAGGGCACGTTCAGGTACAGGCCTTGATGTGCTACTCTCACCTGATGATGACAAATGTCTGCTGGTATCAGGTCCCTCCTGGGACTGGCCAGGACCACGTGCTCGTGACCGGCTGTGATGTGGTGTGGACAGCACCCCCCTGCAGTGTTGGGGCTCGTACTGCCACTACGGGATCCCCTTGGTGTCCTAGCACATCCACATTGACTGTTGGTGTTGCTGGTCTTCATCCAAACGGCCATCACTGCACTCCCACCACACGTTCAATCATGGACAGACCACGGTCGATGAGGACCATCATCTCACCAGACCATCTGTCCATGAACTCAGTTAATCCACGGATGGCACCATCCAGTTCACAGGTGTTGTCACTTGTAGATGTGAGAGTAGCCCTCTGCAGCCTCAAGCCCTGTCTGGTGTAATGTTCTATACATGCCTGTGCTGCCATGATAGCCTGAAACGTGCACCTGCTGGTACCAGCAATGCCGCTTCTGCCAGGGACATGATGTCCAGCGGCCCTACCACAGGAACCCTGGGACATCTGCCTATGTGGTGCCCTGCTAGATATTCGGCTATGCCTGCTGTGACTGGACACAGTAGGCATGGTTACCACACTTCCCTGTGCACTGCCACCAAATGCCACCTGTCCCTTCGCTATGGCCACTGGTGATGGGGTGTGTATAAGCACTGAAACTGTGTGCAGGGTTGGGGTGGCTAAAAGGGGATGTCAAATGTTGGCACAGTCAGCCCCTGACAAACCCATCTGTGCCTCAACAGTACTATCATCATCTTTGGTGTCTGTATGGACACCATCAGATTGCATGCAGGAGGGACCCTAACCCACCTCGCCACCTGTGGGGGAAAACAATAAACGCACTTTAAAACCTGTACAGCATTGCCTAACAGTACACACACACACACACACACACACACACACACATACATCCGTAATACCTACCTATCCATGACTTTACAGACAACCCCACATATATGTCCATGTGGTACCCCATCCTGCATCATACTTGTTAACATACACACATTGATACCACTCATTAACATATCAGTCCTTTAAATGCCTACACAAGCGGTCACAACACAAGACCTGTTACTACTTTACCTGCCTGACCTGTGTGCAGTGGTTTTACATGGCCTCACTGCTGTCATTCAGTATGCACCCTCTGTATGTCCGGACATCATGAGCATGGCCCCTATATGTGTGGGCTACTATGTTCTATACGTAATATCCCGCACTGGTGTGTCATATGTATGTAATGCTCAGTACATGCCAGATATGCTGCTCATTCAGCCTATCATGTGACAACTGTAATATTTGGATACACTCTCTGGTGTTGAATAGTACTTCCCCAATGCATCTGTAGTGCTGCATACATGGGTTGTAGGTGACCTTTCTGCTGAATGCAATATTAAGGCTGTACCTGGTGTCTACCTTCCCTCTTGATGCCTGTTCCATGCTACAGACCATATTATACTATCAGCTGTCCTGTGATTAAACACATGACAAGTATTCCTGGTGTGCAATGTGGCAGTCCATGTACATGTACTGCATGATCCCAGAGGGAGGTACTGCTGTATGAACACCCCACAATCACACATGTACATACATGGCCAGCCACACAAACACACACACATGCACACCAGCATCCTACATGCACCCTACAGACCCTACAGACAAACTGACGACCCACCAAGATGTGCACACACACATACAGGTGAGTTTGCACAATGAAAGTACACACAGTCCTCCTATTACCCCTTGGTCAACATGCATAACATATGGTACCTGACAGCATGCAGTACAGCTATTGTCAATCCATGCTGGCAACAGTATACATGTGTGTGATGCATGTGCCTGTTACTACTTTATCTGCCTGACCTGTGTGCAATGGTTTTACATGACCTCACTGCTGTCATTCAGTATGCACCCTCTGTATGTCCGGACATCATGAGCATTACCCCTATATGTCTGGGCTACTATGTTCTATCTGTAATATCCCGCACTGGTGTGTCATATGTATGTAATGCTCAGTACATGCCAGATATGCTGCTCATTCAGCCTATCATGTGACAACTGTAATATTTGGATACACTCTCTGGTGTTGAATAGTATTTCCCCAATGCATCTGTAGTGCTGCATACATGGGTTGTAGGTGACCTCTCTGCTGAATGTAATATTAAGGCTGTACCTGGTGTCTACCTTCCCTCTTGATGCCTGTTCCATGCTACAGACCATATTATACTATCAGCTGTCCTGTGATTACACACATGACAAGTATTCCTGGTGTGCAATGTGGCAGTCCATGTACATGTACTGCATGAACCAGAGGGAGGTACTGCTGTATGAACACCCCACAATCACACATGTACATACATGGCCAGCCACACAAACACACACACATGCACACCAGCATCCTACATGCATCCTACAGACCCTACAGACAAACTGACTACCCACCAAGATGTACACACACACATACAGGTGAGGTTGCACAATGAAAGTACACACAGGCCTCCTATTACCCCTTGGTCAACATGCATAACATATGGTACCTGACAGCATGCAGTGCAGCTATTGTCAATCCATGCTGGCAACAGTATATATGTGTGTGATGCATGTGCTGTGTCACTAGGTGAAGCCCCTTTCCTTGGATACCACTGTGCCCATGAACATGATATTTCTGTGCACCTGTTCTGCACCCTGCCATGTACTGTACACCACACCTCACAGGTTTATAGCCCATTGCTGAATTTGTACTACGGTGTCGGTTATGTCAGCTTTAATGCTCACAGCTCCTATGTTTTCCAGCAACACATACCTGGTATGATATGTGGACAGACGTCATTTGTGAATGCCTGATGTCTGACGTGCAGCTATCAACATCAGTGGACCATGTACGACCAATCCAATACTCTTATACTGACAACCATCAGAGCAAACTGTGGCTATGGGTGGTGTACACACCTTTATTGATTTGACGCACCCAGCCTTGATCTGCCATGGGACCACATCACCACATATCTTAGCAGTACATTAGCCCAATATGTGACATATGTCCTGTACTTTCACATGTAGTGTCTACAGAATGTGTTAGGTATGCAGATGCTGACCACAATGCATACACACCATGTGGGCATATGTGTGCACACCCTTATCTTGACTGTTTATCGCACCTCTTGTGTGTATTACAGCAGTCACTACTCCTGGCAGGGGTATATCAGCATGGGCCATCTGCATTTGCCAGTGTATGTTCAGTCTGCCCTACACATGTCCCCGTATTCTGCATGATTGCAAGGTCTACTCATGTGCACATCCTTTGGTGTTCACACACTGATGTCACTATTGCTGTGGGGGTAGGGTTATGGCTGCCACAGATCCTGAACCTATATATGTGCAGATAGAGCCATTCCTAGTATCCTTAGGATCCCTGCTGCAGTGCACTGATGTGTCATGCTGACACTCCCCCTTCAGCCTTTTTGCAGATGCATGACAAGTAAGCCCTACATGTGTCACTTTGCAGTGTCCCATACACCGAACACCACATGTTACAGCCTAGTCCTAGCTGATAATGTGAACTACTGTAATGCCTTATGCCATAGTGTATCTCTGCAGCAGTTGTCATTGTCCTACAGGTATATATACTGATGTTGCACTGTATATGGGTGTTGTTCCGAACATGTCCCTACTGTAGGCCATGTCTCCCACAATTATGTTGCTCCCTGTGGACACATTCTGCAATGACAGGATGTTAGTTATCATGCAGGTGTCTGACATACCCTTCCAATACCCCCCTTTGATGCCATGCATTTCACAGCAACAATACGTGCACATGTACAGCATGCATTCTGGGTAGGTGTGTTAGAGGTGTGCATGGAATATACCAACACCATTACATGCCCGGCGTGTTGGCGAGCATCTACATAAACCATACTCATCAGCTACAGGCTGCTGCCTTGGTGGTATCCCGGAGTGATCTACATAAGAGGGTGAGAGATGCAATGTCAGTGGCCACACCTGTGGCAGTGCTACAGGGTGTGTGCAGTATTACAATACATCAATGGTACATTTGCACAATACTACCACATATGGACATCTGTTTATCACTGCTATGCAGCAACACAATATATCTATGACATGTCAAATATGCATGATCTACCTGTACAAATGCAGATGTATACACAACAGTGGTCTACTGATGTACCCTGTGGCCTTACCTGCACTCTCCTTGGCCGGTGTGTGGGTGGCACCCACCTCCACAAAGGTGTCTGGCGGTTGGTGGCTGGCCAGACAGGCAGGTGCCAAAAGGCTGGCCAGGAGCTCCTCCACACATGTTGGGGGGGATGGATGGCATGGCCCCCCTGTGGTGTGGTGATCCCACTGGACTGCAACAGCACTTCGATGGGCATTGTGAAGCAGGTCAGAACAATGATGCTGGATGTGCTCATAACTGTGGTTGTGCAGTCCGACATCATTGACCCTGTTGACTAGGTTGTTCCACAGGGTGGTCCGCTCCTGCTGCTCATGGGCTACCTGGCCAAACAGGACAGGGTAGTGCTGTGCTAATTGTGTGAGCAGTATCTCATTTTTGGCAACTGAATATGATGGTAGCCATGCATGTAACATCTTGGCTGAAAGGCATGAAGATGGAAACAGGTCTGAGCAACTCATACAGCAAGGTTACCACAGTTCTTAATACACATCTCTGTCATCCCCCCACCATATCTGTGACAACAAACTGTGCACACAACTCATTAGGTATAGCTACAGCTTACCTACCAGTGGGACAGATATTGTATTGTAACACACTTTCTGCTATGTGTTTGTAGCCATGTTCCTTGTGTGGACACTATGATTGCTGGCCTGTTACAGACTATTCACCTGCATGCAATTGTCAGGGCCACTATGGTCCCATATATACCTGTGGTATGGCTGCTTTGTGATTGCTGCACATCTGTGTTATTCTGTGTTATTGGGGACATCTATGCATGCTGTCGGACATGTTACAGGATTGTGTAGACTATTACTACCAACATATGTTCTATAACAGTGACACAGTAGCATGTGTATGTACTATTGCCCAGCAGAACCACCTCTCCAAGCCCATCTTCCCATGTTACCTGGCCACATCACATGTGTGTCCCAGCCTGGGGCCTCCTCATGTACTGGTCCTGTAATACCATCAGGTGGAACCAACCCAGATGATGTTGACCCCCCCTGGGGGCACACACAGACATGTTCCTGTCCCCTGAGGTCAGGTTCAGGGTCTGTTCCATAACAAGCTCCACAGACACATGTGGGATGTGCTACATCACTCTGAGCCACCCAGTACACATTCACAGGGTTGACATGCTCTTCCTGCTCAGCCTCCAGGCCAGGCACCTTCAGGACATGGACTGCTGTTGTGAGTAGCGGTGGGTGGGAGGCTTGTTCCCATTGTGTCCATACTGGGGCCCATGGGGCGTCCACATCACAGACCACACACACCATCCAGGGTGTTTACCCACAACATGTGTCACATACCACCCCTGTAGGCTGTCCTCTATATCTACCAACCCTGACCACCTCCACAACTATACCTGCCATACTTCCCCATATTCCCATTCCATACTTCACAGACGAGGGCAGTGTGGTCCCAGCAAGGGGTTCACATGTGACATACCCGCCCATGTTGCACACATTGCCAGCTGTAGATATCTGTGTGTATTGCTATGTGGGCTGTTTCCTTGCACATAGCATGCAGCACTGTGGTAGTAATATAGGGGACATGAATTTTACATACATAAATGTTTGTGTGTGTGTGTTTGTATATATGTAGACATGTGCATATAGGCATATATCTATATATGTGTAGAGATATGTGATGTATATATGTGCTCATATATATATGTCTACACATGGGTATCTGTATATTTGTGGGCATGCATGCATGTATGTATATATATATATATATATATATATATATATATATAAATATATATATATATATATATATATATATATATATATATATATATATATATATATATGTGTGTGTGTGTGTGTACATATCTTCACATATGCATACCTACATGTGGGGTACATTCAGATATCAGGTCCAATCTCACAACACCTTCCTGCACAGCTGTACTGTTCTGCCTTGCTGCAACACAGACAGGTGCCACATATGGACACAGCCTGGCATTAGGGGAGTATATGTAGGGCCAGATTGCAGGTAACCCTATTACACACCTATGGCATTCCTGCATGCTACATTACAGCTTAACCTGAGTATCCTGCAAGGTGTGGGCTGTGGGTCCCACGTGTCCATCATAATGGCATTATTTCCACCACCAGCTATTGGCCGCATAATATATATATACTTCCCATTACACAACACACACTTTGATGGTTTACATCTTGTCAGTCAGTGCTGATCTGCACAGTTGATGGCTATGGCCCACTACCCACAGGGCCAGACAATACTGTCCGTAGCAGTTGTTCAGTTGAACATCATTACAACACCTGATAACACATATAAATCATTCCACATCATCTATCCCATTATTATGGACCAGGTACTACATTCAGTTACATGCATATATACTTCATATACCTGTTGTGGGAATGATGTCTGTTCTGGATAGTTTGCTGGATGTTATTATTTTTATTTTTATTTTTTTTATTTTTTTGCTTTGGCTTTGCCTTAGGCTTTCTCTCTCTCTCTCTCTCTCTCTCTCTCTCTCTCACTATCTCAGTCTCTCTCCAGTAAATGGATTGAGCTGCTTTGAATAGATTGCAGCATGGATTTTGTAGGTGATGCACATGATCAGGTGATGTCCTCTGTACCAATCAGTGTCCTCTACTTGTTACCTGCATGCAGCATGCTGTGTAGTACTTCCAATTACCACTGTCATGGCAACCACCTACTATAAATCCCCACATCATGTGAGCATGGTCCCTTTACCTTTCCTGCATGATGGACAGCCTTCCTATGTGTGGGCATCAGCAGGTAGCAATACTTCTCACAGGAGACCCTGCACACTGAGGCCAGTTACATATTTGTAGGAGGTTTCAGAACTACAGACAGAGTGTGAGTATAGTTATTGTATGCATTGTATAGCACTGGTGTTACAGGGTTTGTGTGTACATACTAATTTAACTTGAAATGCAGTCTGTCTGCATAGCTCTCAACTGTGGTCCTATCCTCTTGATGGCCAGAGGTGTGCCTATTATGTTTTGTCTGTCTACCACACAGGTCTTGTGTCAGATATATCACTGGCAGTGTGTGTGTTGAGTGCAATCAGTACATGGCTACATCCATTTCTGTTTCTAACTTCATATTCCTGACTAAGGGTATGTTACAGACTATCCTGTAATACCAGTGACTTGCTTAGTGTATGACAACAGTTTTACACATATGAGCCTGTGTTCCAATCTCTGTCCTCCACCTACATTCCAGGTTTTGCACATATGACATGCTGTCAGGGGTTGTTCTGTAGTGGGCTGTGAGTATGTCATGCTGCCATTCCTGACATAAGTCCACTGCTGTTGTGTCCCCCACACATACTATGGGGTTGGGGCCATATATGTGTGGGCTTCACCTACACAATACATGTGTGCCCTTATGCACTCCAGAGGCCAGTGTATGTAACAGTGGTATATGGCCCTGTATGTCAGTCTATGGGGGGATGCACCATAACTATCCTAGGTTGTTACAACATGTGGAGGTATCAGGGGTAAGCTGCCTTAAGGTATCTGGATGTACATTACCATACAATCCATCTTGGGTAAATGCAGGCCTACTACCTCCTGCCATGCAGACTGTTCTGTTTGTCAGTGTGATTGTAATGGCATCAGTTATGCCTTGTTATGTAACAGTTACATCCCATTGTATCAGCTGGGGTCTTTAGCCCCTAGGGATTGTGTACAGAGTGTAGATAAAGGCTGCTGAACTACACATCTGCATTACTTACTATTGATTGTTTGGTATCCTGTGGCCCAGTCTGTCTTTACTATTGTACTACTTGAAGGCCTCGGCCTGGACAGCGACATATGTAAACCTTTCCAGACTAGTGTATTAGTATAACTGTTTCACAGTTGCATTACTCTGTTTATATGCATGCCAGTGTCTAAACAGCTGTATGACATGGCATATACAACTATAATGGTACACAAATAAAGCTTTCCCATGTATGCAAACCTGTGTGTGGTGTTATATCCTTTGACATCTCTGTGGGTATATGTTGCAGGCAATGATTGTCATTTGTGTGGGTGGCTCATACAGTGTCCAGTTGGTAAGGTGGTAACTGTAGGCATAGTGGCTGTTCCATATTGGGTGCACCTTCTACATATGTATCTTCCTATACATATCTCTGCATGTGTATGTGTAGTTTTATATATATATATATATATATATATATATATATATATATATATATATGTGTGTGTGTGTGTGTGTGTGTGTGTGTATATCTGTATCTGCATATATGTGATGTGTGTGTATATGTATCCTAGGGATGTTGATTGCTTCCACATTGTACAATCCCTGTGGGAGCCAGACTGTACTGCATGATATGTTACTGATACCAGCCTGACATCATACAGGTGAGATGGAGTACTGTTAACATCTTGTGCCTATGTCATGTCAGGTCCTGGTTATGGGATCTACAACAGTTGGTAGTGTATTGCAGAGCAGATGTGTTTGGCTGTGGGGGGGCGGGGGGGAATACCTAGTCATACAAAACTTATGTTGTTTGGGACCTCTCAACCCCATTAACAGTGCATGTGGACATATATGTTTGTGTTATGTTCCCACTTTTATCTACAGATGTATGTCCATATATACCTATATAGATATATCTGCTTACATATATATATATATATATATATATATATATATATATATATATAGATATATAGATATATATAGATATGTTATATCTGTTTAGATATTATTTGTCCCGCGGTGGTGGTGCTGCGGTAGCGTTATCGCCTCACAGTAAGACGCTGTCCAGTTCAATTCTCAGCTAGAGTGTCTTCTGCGTGGGGACATGCGTGAATGGGCGTACCTTCGTTGAAGGTTGTGCGTCAGGGCTGGTAACTCGGTACGTAAAAATCAACTACCAATCATTAGCGGACCGGAGTTCTGCTGTGGCGACCCATAACCGGGAAAAGCCGAAAGACACAACAACATATATACACACATACATCTACATGTTGGAATACATTCCCTGTACTGTTGAATGACTGGGTTGATGATATGTTTGTGAAAACATCAGGGTTATGTATGTCAGACATGGCTTAGTGGTACATCACTTTGACTATGGTGTGCAGGGTTCTGGGTTTGTGCCTTGCAGAGGCTGTTTATTTTGTTGCTGGGCAGAACAAGGGCCATTGGATACAGAGTGATTAAGGCACTTTTTAGCAGTTGTAAGTGGGTTTGCGCGGGTTTGCGAGGAGGTAAGTACTGCTAACTTCCGGTTACAGTTTCTTATACTCAGTTAGCTTCCAAATTGCTTAACCTGTGTAGGCATTGCTTACTTCTGTGCAAACAGGCTTAAACCAGCTTACTGCTGCTTAAAAGTGCTTACTCCCACTTACCCCCCAGCTAATTTCTTTAAAAGAAAAGAAAAAAGGGTTGATAGGAAAGTGGTGAAAAAGGGGAACAAAGAGGGAAAGACAGTAGGGAAAATAGCTAGGGATGTGCAGGAAGGGTGTAGAGAAGGTCCATAGCTACCCATTTCTTCTACAGCAACAGCTGTGCATATACACTGAATTTGGAGGTAGATTTGGACACTCAAACTCCTGGGAGAGGGGTGAGGTCAACAATAATAAGTTCTGATTCCAGTTAGACCACATTACATGTGTCCAGTGGACACGTGTGCGAAATGGACAGCTATGTATGGGGCAAGATTTTTTTTGGGGAACAGATTGCCCTTTTTTTTTCAGGTGAGAGTGGGATGTTGGGGAGGGATAGCAGGTATATTTGGGGAGGTAGGTTGGGTAGGTTAACAGACAAGACAAACAAGACACATACAGGGGCGGTATATGACACATGTCGGGGGTAAACACCTTGATGGGGAGGGGTGTTGGGAAATCGGAAGCCCATGAGCCTCCCTAGTGGAAACAGTGGGACTGAGGTCCCCACCCATGGGCACTCACCACTGCACCTTCACAGCCCCAAAGGTGGCTGTGCTAGGGGCTGAGTCGCAGAGCCAGGCTGACCCTCTAGTCATGACATACAGCACTCAAGCTGGCATAGCAGATCACCAAACTGCTGGTTGAGCTCGCTACTCACTATGACCTGGACCTGGCAATGGGTGACAGGTTCCTGTCTGCGCCCGCTCCCGGGGGGCGAGCCACATCCCCTGAGGTGGTTCCACCCGAAGGTGGTGCAGCACCAATGGACGAGGAGGTCCCAGGTTGGGCCCCAGACATGCTGGTGCCTGGTGCCATGGCCAGCTGAGGTGGGACAGGTGCATATATGGGACCACAGTGGTAATAATAGCAGCATGCAGGTACATTGATGGCACTATGCCACCAATCTTGGAATAATTCAATATAGCACATGCATGAAAACAAATTTAAATATTTATCAACCAATATAACATAATCAGAACAGTGGAGTCATTACATACCGGTTGAGGTGGGTATGTAGTTTATTGTTGGAGATATGGTGGGGGGAGATGTCAATTAACAACTAGTATATTCCTGTAGTCCATATTACTTTCCTAGTCAGTGCTGTTATCTGTACCTTACAAGTATTTCCACACTACTCTATAGGCTTAATTTGGACAGTGATATGGCTATGGTCATCGTTATACATGAACTGGTTTTACCTGCACTATACACCTCTTACCTGGTATACCTGTGGAGGAAATGTTTGTTAACACTAACTGTTTCTACACATACTCCCAGATTGCAGGTTGATGTTGTGCAGATAGCTGTCCATCTCTTTCTGTACATACTCTGGCCATGTCTTGACCACATGCAGGTGTACCGGGACATATCTAGACTACTGTCCTCTTCAACCTTTAGTGACTTACCACACACATATACATGCTTTCCTACACAGTTATATTTTTAGCACAGGGTGTTTGACAGTGATCAGTGATACGTTATTATTCAGAGCAACTGCAACACTCACAATTCCATACAATACCAGAGTAAACAGTACCAGTACAGGGTATCAAGGTTTTTATTTCTCAGCACAGTGTTCGTATCTGGCATACCTGTGGGAGCAATGTTTGTTAGCACTACCTGAATGTTGCCACACAAAGTTCCAGATTACACATTAGTATTATGCACATACATCTCACTCTGTTACTGTACACACTATGGTCACAGCGTGACAACATGGGGTATAGATAGGACATACTTGGCTTATTACTCTCATAACAGTTTCAGGAGTTGCTAGAGTGACAGGTTTGTTCTCATAGATGTGTGTCAATCAGTTGTATTTCCTGTTTGCTGCCTATACGTCTGGAATCATCCCACTGATTTCCCAGGGGGACAGGTTGACAGGCAACAGATATGGGCCACTTTACTTGATATTCTGGACATATCTGTACAGTTGTGGGGTATGATTCTGTATGCAGACTACTACCACTGCCAGGATTTGAACCATGGCTGTGTGTGCTAAAAATACAACAGTTCACATCTCAGTTGCATATGCTATTCAGGTTTTGTTGTCTGCCTTTTCCCTTTTTTCTGTCTATGTGCCTTTCAGTTGTACTAAATGGCCTCTGGGGATAAGACCAGTCATATATAGGCATTCCTACACATTCTATTTATGGTGCACAGTGTGGGTAACTGCTTAATGCAACAGTACTATTACATTGCAAATCTACATTACCATATAATACCAGAGTATACACATGCAGTCCAGCAGTTAGACCTTTATTGTCAGGCTATTACGCTTTTATTTACATACAACCTATATAAGACTCTTCCTGCCATATTCTCCGTTGCATGCAGTACTTGCCTTACACAATACAGGTTTTATACAGGCAATTAATTTACTAATGCTTTTGCATTTATTTCCTATGACAGTACATGCAAGAGTATCACTGATCTGCCTCCCATTGCAACCTTTCCAGGCAATTTCCTTGGTCCTCCTGGTTCGTGGCCCACTCACTTGCAGCTGTGGAGGACATAAGAGGAATATTTGGCCATACCTATCCATGATATACATGGGCTGGCAATTATTACACACATATTGGAGTGATACTTACATACAGCTGGGACAGCCCCTGCCATTCTAGCCTCTTGGATCCACTGCTCCAAGAGTTCCCCCTTATACTGCTTCAGGCCGGCATAGTGATGCCTGACCTGCTCACCAGTTTGGGGTATGCCAGTTGCACTGGTGAGGTCACAGGCGAGATGGTCCCAGGCTTCTGCCTTATATTGGGAACCCTGGTACTGGCCCTGCAGCAGTCTCTGTTCATGGTATTTGATAAGGAGTCCTGCCATGACTCTGGACTCCTGGATGCACCAGCGCTGCACCTGGAAGTGCACACCTTACTGCCACTGTGCCTGCAAGGGGAAGCTACAACCAGTTATGAGATGTATTCCCACCTGTTGGGTTTAAGTAGGGCTGATTTCCCACACTTTTCCTTAAATGGCTGGTTTTGAAAAAGTTAGGCTATGGGCAAACCTGCTTACCTAAGGTTGGCATTGTTTAAAGGGTTATAACACAGGGCACATTGAGTTAGCTGGCCTACACATTGCTTACACCTCCTAAGCTGGCCTGTGCAATGCTTAGTATTGCTTACATTAGACTTTGCATTATAATTTCTTTTTGGCATTGATTTATTATTCATTACATCTTATATATATGCCTGGTGTCCATGATTCATGTGTACGTACACTGTATGGGGTCCTTGTATTTTATTGGGAACTTCAACAATCTATTACAATTACACCTCACTTCTGGGATTACTGCTGTACTACAGTTCACATATTTAGGTTGTGTAGTGGGTTATATAACATATGACTGTATATTGATTCCTTTCACAGGTTCAGTTTGATTTTACTATACTGGGGACTTGTTTGGTGATACCTCATTCTTCTGTACTGCTGTGATGGCTTGGTGGTTAACTACTGTGACTATAGTGTATAGGGTCCTGGGTTCAGGACCTGCTGGGCTGTTTATTTTGTTTATGAGCAGTTGTAAGTGGGTTTGTGTGGCTTTGTGTGATGGTAAGCAATGCTAACCTCTGGTTAAATGTGCTTACAGAGAGTTAGCTTAAAATTTGCTTAACCTGAGTGCACATTGCTTACCCCTGTGCAAACAGGCTTAAACCCACTTACTAGTGTTTAAATATGCTTACTACTGCTTATTGGTGCTTACACTTGCTTACTAGTGCTTACTCCCACTCACAATTGCACTGATTTAGACAGTAATATCTAATGGTTCTTGGGATGGTGGGGGTTTGGAAGCTGTATGGAGTTGTCATTCATTACACATTTTGCCTTCCATTTGTATCCATGAGTCATGTGTACATATACTCTACTGGGCACATGTGCTTATCTGTGGACTTTGCAACATTATGACACTGACACCTCACTATCTTGATTTAAGGGTTAGCAAAGATAGAAGTAACAGTAGATATAAATCCACAATTTATAGAAATCCCACACATTCTAACACATTCTTGCATTTTACTAGTGGTCATCCGTACCACCAAAAAAAAGCAGTGGTTAAGGGGCAGCTCATAAGGGCTGCAAGGATGATTTCTGACCATCAAGATTTTATACATGAATGTGGAATTATGAAGACAATGTTTCTGAATATAGGGTACCCGGAAACAATTAACAGACATTATCAACGAAGTATGTATTAAAAGGGAAACAGGGTATTTCAAGCCTCTTCTGGTAGGTGGTATGATAAATAGGGAAGGCACAATATCCACTCAACTAAATAGTAATTTGAGTGGTAGGAATAATAATCCCTTAGGCCTTAATTTTCTGTTTACATACAGTGTAGACTATAAAATTATCAAAGAAATTATCATTAAAAATTGGGCAATTGTATTGGAGGACCACACTCTAAGTAAGAAGATTGGTCTGAAACCAAATTTTACTTATAGAAGAGGGTTTAATCTCAAACATTTAGTTGAAGTGAGTAAGAAACCAGCTCAAATGGGAGGTATGAGAAAATGTGGTATGTGTCCGCAATGTAGGCATGTATTACCTGGAAACAAAGTTAGGATTAATGAGAAAGATTATTATTTAAAGGACAAGTTCAATTGTAAATCAAAAGGTGTTGTTTATGCTGCCATATGTCAAGGGTGCCCCTCTTTCTATATAGGAAAAACCGAAAGGAAATTTGGACAAAGAATTTATGAACATCAGTATGTCATTAGTAGGGGAGACATCACTAACGCTTTGGCAAAACATATTTTGGAGTTTACAGACCATAAGTTCTATTTTGTAATTCTTCAACAAGTCCAAAATGATGTAAGAGGGGGCCCATGGCAGTTACGTTTGGAGGAATTGGAGGTTATATGGCAAATAAGAACATCAGCATATGTTCCCCCAGGATTGAATGAATATACCTCCATTAAGTGTATACTTAAATTAAAAGCATTACGTAGATAATAAAGTAAAACACAACACACTAAGATTAGTTTTAGAATAGGAAAACAAGGGTCATAAAACAAATACATATATGTTTTGTAAATATAAAGGATTTGATTTTTGAAGAGTAGGTGTATACACTATTAAGATAGTTTGAATTATACATTGGGTAGTGATGAAAATAAGCCAAATTATATATAGGGTACGAATGATTCATGGGTTTTTATCCCATATACATAAAGTTTGAGACACACAGTTTTTAGCATTTAACTTTTTCATATTTTGGGTATTAAATCTTATTGATTTTTTATACTATGATATTTGTGTTTACATAATAGTTAAGAATGAAGTATAGGTTTATGCATAATCTATGTATTTCTTACTATTTAATTAATGGGTTTAAACTGTGTAAATGATCAATGTTATCTATTTATATATTATAGAAGTCATAGATGAGACCTTTTTTTCATTCTTCAATAGGGTGTATGTTGTAACACCTTAAAAGTTTCACGTGCAAACAAGCTTTTGAGATTGGATATTTGATGTTCATGGCATGTTTATAATTAAGTGGTGGTTTTATGTTTTGCGATGAGTAAGTAACACTCATCGCTGTTTTAAATAGTTATTTAATTAAGTGTATTCTGTTATTAATTGTTCAATTGAATAAGCTGTGGATGGTGAGGTAGATATATAAAGGATCTGTTTAAATTACAAGTTTGTCTAAAGAAGTTTGGGTATCTGCCCATTCGAAAGCGCTAACATTAAAAGGGTTTACTTTTTAAAAGGCTCATGTCAAGCAGTTTCTCCGTGATCACTTTTTGTTTTTGGAATAACAAAGGTAGGTATGTAGGTTAGGTTAGGTAGTATGCACAGACACACAAGACAAGCAGGGATGGTGATGGACACATGATGGTGAAGGGGCCGTCATGATTGCGGTTAGGTATGGGACTTTGGAGGCTTATCCCCATCCAGCATGAATACAGTGGGAATCTAGACCTCTTTCTCATCCTCAGAACTGTCACCATTGTCTCCTACGGGAAGCACCTGGGAAGTACTGGATGGGACAGCAATTTGTCAATTTACTGCAGTATCCTTCCCATACAGCTGATATGGGCACCATAACCTCCTTCACCAGCCTTGTCAGCTCTTGTTGGGTGAGAAATTCACAACTCCACTGGCACTACTCCTGGTGGGTACCATTGCAGTATTCCTATGACAGAGATGCATGATGAATCTGGTTCATGGAGAACAGTTAAGTAAACATACATTGAGACCGAGTACGTGTATTCTACATTATGATGATAGCTACTAAGTACGAATGCTAAAATAAATTTTAGGGAATATTTTCTGTTATCTGGAACTGCACCCACAGAGATCTATTCTTTACCTAACCATTGGCTAATGCAAAGTTGCATGAGGCAATTGTACAAGGCTGTGCAACCTGCAAATGTTCAGTATATATACTGATATAATCATCTGGCAAACAATTATGCCCTGATGTCCAGATACTTGCTAAACTGTTGGTAAAAGCAGTAACATTATGAAATTGTAATCAGTCATACCTGACCCGTTACTTACCCCATGCCTTTCTTAGGCATTACAGTCTCTTATGATTCATCTCCCAGTTTCCTCCAACCTCTGCAGAAGTTCCACCTCAAAAATCAGTAAAGAACACTTGCTTGTGTTGCCATGTCATGTTAGAGTATTGCATGTATGGCTATGGGGCGATATACTTACATAACTGAGATGGGTCACTGGACGTATGATAATCCTCCCAGTGGCTAAATAGGTCCAGTTTTTACCATTTTAAGTCACTATAATGCTGAAAACAACAAACTTGGCTAAAGTATTCAAAGCCTCATCCTTGTACTGAGACCCAGTATAACCTCGCTGCAGAAGCCTATGGCTGTCATTTTTAACATGGGGTTTTTCAAGAATATTAGATTTCTCCTCTCACCACCACTGTGCTTTAAATGGAGCACTATCCTCGCCATCACCAGCCATGTCTTCCTTTTAATGATCTCAGGAAAAATGTCAGGGAATTGGCACTCATATCAGATCTCATGCACCAATCTGTGTGCAGTGACCAACACTGTGCAGCCATGTATTTGCACAAGTGAAGGTACAAAAATGGGATAGAATTAATGTATGTATTATTTATCCAATGTCCTGTTTAGATGAAAAACATGGCAGTAACACTTGGTGGTGATCAGTATACATACATGCTCAGCACTGACTCCGGCTCTTAATGGTTAGTGTGGATATCTCATTTAGACTTCAAAAGACTTGTGCCACCTCTGTACATACACTCAGGGATGGTTTTTAGCATTCCTATTATCACTTTGTCCCACCTCTGTACATGCACTCAGGGATGGTTTATAGCATTCCAATTGTCACCAACTTGTCCCACCTCTGTACATTCACTCAGGGATGGTTTATAGCATTCCTATTGTCACCGACTTGTCCCACCTCTGTACATGCACTCAGGGATGGTTTATAGCATTCCTATTGTCACCAACTTGTCCCACCTCTGTACATGCACTCAGGGTTGGTTTATAGCATTCCTATTGTCACCGACTTGTCCCACCTCTGTACATGTACTCAGGGATGGTTTATAGCATTCCTTTTGTCACCGACTTGTCCCACCTCTGTACATGCACTCAGGGATGGTTTATAGCATTCTTATTGTCACTGACTTGTTCCACCTCTGTACATGCACTCAGGGATGGTTTATAGCATTCCTAGTGTCACCGACTTGTCCCACCTCTGTACATGCACTCAGGGATGGTTTATAGCATTCCTATTGTCACTGACTTGTCCCACCTCTGTACATGCACTCAGGGATGGTTTATAGCATTCCTACTGTCACCAATTTGTCCCAGCTCTGTACATGCACTCAGGGATGGTTTATAGCATACCTATTGTCACCGACTTGTCCCACCTCTGTACATGCACTCAGTGATGGTTTATAACATTCCTATTGTCACCAATATATCCCACCTCTGTACATGCACTCAGGGATGGTTTATAGCACTCCTATTGTCACCTTGTCCCACCTCTGTACATGCACTCAGGGATGGTTTATAGCATTCCTATTGTCACTGACTTCTCCCACCTCTGTACATGCACTCAGGGATGATTTATAGCATTCCTATTGTCACCACTCTGACACATAAATATCTAATCAGTTGCACGATAAACTTGTTCCTCTGTTGATGTCATATACATTTGTTTTCAGTATTACAGGATGCACTGTTTTCACATGAAAATTAAAACAGTGTCAGTCACAGAGTCCTGGAATCAACTCTTTGCAAAACGAGACATTAAGTTCTGAACTCTGTGTAATAACTAGTAACACCACACGGGAGCAGGCATTCCAAGTGTGTAAGATGAACACTACAACTGTGTATATGATGAAATATACTTACGTCTGCCAACCCTGTATCTGTTCTAGTACATGGTGTCCCTTTATTGGAGTAATCATTTGAGCAAAGCTAGTTTATCTGGAATACTTCCTACCTGCATTAATTGCTTGTATATCTTCAGTGTTAACTGACAAATGCCAAAGCCAAGCTTACTTGAATGGCCAATGGGAATGTCTTAGCACATGTGTAATTATTTTTCATTTTTTTTGACATAGGACAAAAAGTGACATTTCTCTAAAGTCATTGCTAGTTACTGACAGTGCTTTATGCAACTGTAATGCGAAGAGAATAAATTATATTTTTACTTTAGAGAATCTTTGTTGCCAATGTGTGCGGTGTACTGCTGTTTTAACTGACATTAATATTGTTTTATGTGAATGAAAATATTGAGGAAAGTAACTGTCAGAGTACAGGAAGGAATATCCAGAGAAGTATATTACAGGAGGATTTACAGTTGATGATTAAACAAATGTGCCACTGAAGTTGTATGCAATTTTAGAAGCATTATTGCTACGATCTTCCTGTTAAACTACATCAATACCTTGTTAGTTATGTTTTGTCATGGTATTGTATGCATATTATATATTCCACAGCATGCATACAGAATTGTGTTATTATTATTATTATTATTATTATTATTAAAAATTCCACATTAGTGCAACTCAAAACTAATAAAAGCAAAAATTCCTGAAGACATGTCACAAAGCTTTACTCAAAATATTAACAGAAAACAATAGGTTAAGCACTTTTGCTCGTCCAATATATAGCTACCAAAGGAACGAAAGTGCTTGATTTAATGTTTTATTGCTAATATTTTGATTAATGATTTGCAACCTACCTTCTGGTGTTTATGTTATTATAATAATTACTGATGTGACCACTCTGGGTGACACATAGATCACATTATCAGAGTTAGTAGCCACAGTCTGTATTTATATTGCAACATTATCATTATAAATTGCATGTGTAGCTTACATTAAAATAAAAAAAGGATCACATATATTATGTCACATAAAAGTCTGGCATCTACCATGTGGATTCAAACCCTGTACCTATCATATTGTCATTCAGGACATACTTCCATAACACATGGAGCCATTTAGGCAGTTACACCAGAATTGCAATTTAATCCATTCAGTAATGTCAAAAATGTTACTTTAAGGTGCACCGCCACCAGTTTCATTTGAGAGACTGACAGCTAGGTGTTTGGTCATGCAAAATTAAATTTTCAGTTTTTGAATTAGGATGGGAAGTGTCATTCCCTACAGGGCACTGATGACTGGCACCAGTGCATATTGCCAACCGACAAGCAAAGGGTGAAGCCATAAAAAAAAAAAAGATTTATTTATAAATCAGTGTAATGATTTCTTAACTTTGTGGATTTCACCAAGGCTTGAAAATGCCCCTGGGGTTGTTAGCCTAGTAATCACCTATTTACCTATATGTATATCAAGGTTCAGTCCTAAGTAAATATGTTACACCTTATTTGCAAGATTTGTTTTGTCAGACACACCCTCTGAAAAAGTGTACTTCTCATTAGCAGGGATGCTTAACACATCATTGCCTGAGCAGTATTGCTAATGAGGCACACTTGCAAGGCATTAGCTAGCCAAAACTCTTTCAGTCCACACTCTTGTACTGCTCAGTCATGTGCATGTCATTGTGTAAGAACAAAGACCACGTTTATCCCCACAGCACTTCAAGCAAATTGAGTGATTCCGAAATGATAATCTGGTGAGAGTTAATTTAACATATTTCTTGTGCCCAGAGGGGTTTATCTACATCTTTTAAGTAGAACGTGGTACCATGACACTTCATTCATGCTAGACAAGACTGCCTTGTTTCCCAAGTACTGCTGACCAATGTATTGGCAACAGTTTAAGTTAGCAAAACATAGGAGAGTGTTTGAAAATTTTCAAAGTTTGTTATCTCACCTACTAATCCTTAGCATGTTCTATATGCAAGAAACATCTTTATTGAATTATCACTTATGACATAGGCAATCATACAGTTATATAAATGAAAACAAATCATACTGACATATTTTCAGTTGCAAACATAATGCATCACCTATAATCTTCTGAACAGTCATTGCCAGCTAAACATTATGTAGCACATTCAAATTCTGCCTTCCTTTAAACTTCATTCCTCCTCCAATACATTATTCTGCATGTATTGGTCCCACAATTACCATTTCTATGTAATTTGTTCCTACCCTTTTCTAAACATCCGACTTCCAGTTCTTTTATCTCTGTTACTATATTTACTACTTCTAGTAAAGTTGGTTTAAACTTTGATTTCGATTTTCTAGTATTTTTTTTTGACAGCCACCAGGATTAAACTCAACAAGGACTTACCATGTCTAGGCAATTCCGATTCTGTATCACAGCTCAAAAATAATGTTCTTAGTTACACCAATTTGCTCACCCAGCATCTCTAACAAAGTAGCCTGTAGGGAATTTTTAAAGTCTGCCAACTCATTACACTCCCAAAAATATGATCCCAGTTACCGCTTTATTCCCGATCACTCCTCCAATATCTGCAACCTACCTGAGGAAAAAATCTTTGGAGTCTGCCTGGGTTATAAAAATACCTATGCAAACACTTCCAAGCAAAGATCATAAATCTTCTAGACTTTGTTGCATATCTGGGAGCCATACATATATCCTCCCACTGTTTCTTTGTGAATTGCTTATTCGGTATCTATTCCCAATCCTTTCTAATCTCCTCTAATTGAGTCCTATAGTTTCATGCAGTGTTGTATATGCCCCAATAGTTATCCTTTTTTAACAGCAACTTATGTTCTAGATTCTACTAAAAACTCTACCAGTGCTGGTCTTTCACTTAGGATCCCCTATTCCTTTTCTTTGCCTATACTTTGATATCAATCCTTAGTAGGAAAGGCAATCTTTAGCCTGCAGTACAAATGAATTCTTTGCCACTTCCCATTCTGTTACCTTTCCCTGCCTAATTATTTGTTCCAGATATCTCAGTTCCTTTGCCAGATTTCTCCAGTAAATTCCAGCTACCTCTTGCCTATTCTCTGTACCCCTAATTGCAGTAATCTCTATTGGAATAATGTATTTTCTCGATTCCCATGTTATCTTACTGTTAGAATACTTTCTGCTGCTTTATGAATATAATATTCTGTATTATTATTGTTATTCTCCTTAAGTATATGCATCCAAAATCCCAGTTTCTCCTCATTTCTTGAGCTTCACCCCGTTTCATCATCACCCCTTTTCACTTTGAATTGTAGCTTTCTGCTTGTGCTGTGTATAGGAGCTTTAACTGTATAGTTCTGAACTACCCCTTCAAATTGGGTAATCCCAGACTGCTGTGTTCTATTGGAAGAATTAGCTTATCCCACTTGACTCTTGCCCTCTTCCTCTGCCAGATAAAATCCTTCAAATCATAATTAATTGCTATCCACAACTTCTCCTCTGGTTGATTAAAATATGCTTGACCTGTGTATAAAACTAAAGGGACATTTTCACTGCTTGTATAGTGTTATCCATAGCCATAAAACAGAACACCAAATTTCTCAGTTTTTGTATTATATTTTGTTTAGTCTCTTTCCACATATCCTTAGCTGTCATAACCAAATTCTTTTTTTAATCCATACTCCTAAGTACTTCATTTTATCATGTCCCAATAAATATAGCTATTGATGAACCAGTCTGTGTGGATAGATAGTTTATAGCTATAGCCTTTGTTTTATCTTCATTAATTTTTTATCCTGAATACACCTGAAACTGTCTTAGAATGTCCCACAATACTTAAATGTCCTTTTATGGTTTTTATTAGGTACACAATAATATAATCTACAAATAAAGCCAGCTTTTCTTGATTACCATACCAATTATATTCGTGAATATTTGAGTCCTTTATTTTCTTTCCCAATGGTGTTAAATATAACACAAATAATAAAGGGGAAAGATGACACCCCTGTCTGGTTGCTCTGCTCAAAAATAATTTATCAGAGAGGGACTCCCCTCTTTAATTTTCACATGCAACCCCTCATATATCCTCTTCTTCTTCCAGCTTTTCCCAGTTAGGGGTCACCACAGCAGATTACCTTGTCTGCTCATGATTGGCAGTGGAGTTTTACAGTGTCGAGTTGCCAGCCTGGCGCCCAACCTTCCACAGAAGGCACACACATGCATGCACTCATGTCTAGGGCCAGTTTAGAGTGTCCAATCCGCCTACAGCATGTCTTTGGAATGTGGGAGGAAACCGGAGCACCCGGAGGAAACCCAAACGTCCACAGGGAGGACATGCAGACTCCACATAGAAGGCACCCCAGCCAGGGATCGAACCAGAGAACCACTTGCTGAGAGGCAGTAACGCTAACCGCTGCACCACCGCGGCCGCCCCAACCCCTCATATATCCTCTTAATCAATCTTATTGTTTTATCAGGGAATGCAAATGCTTTCATTGTTCTACTTATAAAAACCCAGCTTACCAAACTGTAGTAAATCCTTTAATACCCATACTCAATTGTAGAGCTTATACAGCCCAAAGATAATTATTAATTAACTAGGTGAACTTTCATAGCTCATATTGCTAATTAGAAAACCCTGTCACAGAATTTACATGATCCACATAGAAAGAAAGATTCCCACTCTCATGACTAAAACTAACACTGAGAAAACAGGAGAGCAAGTAGCACGTACACATCTAAGCATGTGTATATGTCACAGTGTTATGGGAAAGTCTGCAAGACACAATAAAGGGGTCTACAAAAATGTCTAAATCTTTCTTTTGACCATTAAAAGGGGTTGGAGATAGGTGTATAGTAAAGTAAGAAAAGGGGGAACAACAATAAGAGGAAAATACACAAGTGAAACAGGAAATGTAAGAATGGAAATAGGGAAGGGAAGGAAGGGATGTAGATGCATGGTAGGACCAGGCACCCATTGTTTTGTGGTGAGGAAAGATAGGGAAGAATTTAAGGGTAACACAAGGGATGGTAAGACAGTGAGGTTTAGAAGAAGAGGCTCACAAATGAACAAACATAAAACAAGGACAAAGCCCAACACAAGAGGTGATGACACCTTTGGGGGGCATTGGAATTAAAGACACACAACCAAAGGGGGAATAGAGATGATGGTGAGGATTGGTCAACAATCAGGGGAGGGATGTAGTGCACAAAAAAATATAAGACTAGGATGGGGGATAGGGTGGTGATGGTGGATAGACACAGGCTGAGGTCAGTCAGCACCCTGACCACCATCTTCACTCAGCCCTGCTTGAAGTAGTGAAGGGAGAGACATTCAGCTGTATGATGCTGAAACCTGCAAAAGGACCCTCTCTGTGTGCCTGATGCAGGTTTCCAGACACTGGTCAATCAGTACTCACATCACTTCCATCAGCTCCCTGCAGGTAACGAACTGTGTATCCCAGGCAGTGCTACCAGTAGGGAAAGTGGTGCACCCAACCACTAAGTGACCACCAGAGGCTACAGGGGAAGCATCTTGCCTGCCTCTACCATACCCAGTAGGAAGACAGGCCTGGAGCAAGGTGGAGTGGAGGCAGTGAAATGCTGAGACCAGTTGGGGGTTAGTGACCTGTGCCATGCCACTGACACAGCCATAGTAAACACTGTAGAAAAATACCAACATAAATGGAGAAAGAAAAAATACAAATTAAAAAATAAAGGTTAAAAAAAGGCTAGAGAAAAATGGAGGTAGGAGTAGAGGGAAAAAAACAGTCATTGTTCTCATGTACAGTCCATATGACTTATAAAAGTATATATATATATATATATATATATATATATATATATATATATATATCTTAGGCATGCAAGCAGGAAATCTGATACAATGGCATGTGCATTTTACTACCTACATACAGAATACTATGGCCCTCTGGTAGGATGTACAGGCAGGTGAGCAGTAGACACGTCATTTAGTATGCTTCTCCCAGCACCAGTAGGTCTAGGTAACTATTATTACCTGTGGTGCATGCCCACGTGTGCTGCAGGACATGTGAGTAAATGTGTAGTGTTGTCTGTATAAAGACAAAGCCTCTTTGTGAAGTTCTGTATCTATGCCCCCTCCCCAAAAACAACCTACAACACAGCATTATACAACATTATTCTTGAAAATTACACATGAATGAAAAGCTGTATATGTATTGTGAAACCATCAAAATCAGGTACATGTGGCCATCATATGAATGTGAAATCTCACATTCATTGGCTCAGTACAAAAACAAAAAACAATATTGATCCAAAACATAACAAGGACATGCACCACTACAGAAGACCGGGTTGACCATCATGCCCAGTGAGTGTCAGGTGAGTAGGGCAGAGGCTTCCTACCTGGGACATGGAGTGGGGAGTGGTAAGATCAGGCCAGAACCTAGCAAAGAAGAGGCCATTCAAGCATGGCCTGCTCCATCACCAAAAAGCAAGTGAGGCCATTCTTAGGGACAGGTGGGTACTATAGAAAGTGTGTCCCCAATTATAGTACCATAGCTGCTCCCCTCACAGACTTGACAAGGAAACACAGGCCAGATAAGGTAGTGTGGACCCCAGCATGTGAGCAGGCATTCCAGAAACTTAAAGGAGCTTTGGGAGGACCCCCTGTGTTAGCCATTACAGATTACAGCAAATAATTTGTTGTGCAGGTGGATGCTTCAAACCATGGGGTGAGGCTGAATTCAGTCAGGTTTCTTCAGGGGGAGAAGAGCATCCAGTGGTATATCTCAGCCATAGGTTCCAACCCAGAGAGGAATGCTAGGCAGCTGTAGAAAAATAATGTCTAGCCACTGCACTGCAGAAACTTCAGCCTTATCTCTATGGAATGAAATTCACTGTAGTTATAGACCACAATCCCTTAACAAGGCTACATTGAGCCATCCAGCAAAATGGCAAATTACTAAAGTGGACCCTAGGGTTGCAGGCATATGATATGACAGTGCAGCACTGCAGTGGGGTTAGCAATGCCAGTGCAGATGGGCTGTCAAGACAGGGTATGGGTAATGCATTGCCAGATAGACTCATTCCTCTCAAGCAATGGTTCTCAAGGGGCACTTGAAAAACTAGCTTGAGTCTTCGAAGGGGGGAAGAGGTGTTACAATAGGAGGTACTGCCAACACAGAACAGAAATGTACATCCACTGCTGTAACTGTTTAAATGTATATGTTTTAACAGAGGAACTGGAAGGTTAACCTCAGTCCAGCAAACTTTAAAATATATCTGAAATTAAATCACTTTATGTGCTAGGCCATAAAAAAATGCTATCTCACAGGTTTCAATGCAGCCAGAGACACAAAGTCTGTACTAGGAAGCTTTCTGTATTGTCTTTGATGTGAACTAAGTACTACTCTGGAAGCATAGAGGTATGAAATTGTTTTATGACTTCTAGCAGCTGTCACAGATCTGAGCAAACGCTCTTGTGTGTATTTTTACAAGTAGGTGCTAAATCATGCCAGCTTCCAGCAAAGGGGGTTTGCATGGAAACTAGAAGTCAGATGACCAGAAGTGATGTCATTCTGCAAGCTATTCCAGAAGTAATATTTTAGATATTATTTTGAGAATTCTGTCAGTGAGACTTAGCATTCTGTATTCTGTCTTGGGCCTGACAACAAGAAGGACCATTCACCACATCATCTGCCTTGCTCTATTAAGTAAGTAAGTAGGAAATAGTACAATTCTCTTACATTCAGTCAGGAATATAGTGAAGCTTAGTTTAGATATTGTTTTTCTTTATTTGTCTGAACTGGTCCTTCAGTGTAATTTTAAATATTTCCTGTAATTTTGAACTCTGATGCCACTGTGTATATATGCTTAGTATTTTCCTCTTCTTTTATTATTTATTATTAAATACATTTAAACATGTAATTGTGTCTGATCTTTGAAAAGATATTTTAATTTTGAGAGTAGTTGCATATTTATCTGGAGATACTGTGTGGGCCACTCCAAATAGCCGTGCTCTTGGTCAAACTACTATTTGTATTAGTATTAATATTACACAGTAAAATTAGACACCTTTTGTTAAGGGCCATAAAGTAGCAGGTGATGGGGTTCTGGTGGCAGTAATAACTACCTTATAGTCTGGGCAGAAGGGGGCATAGATAGTAAACCTGTGCCAGCCTTTCCCAGCTGTGTGTGTGTGTGTGTGTGTGTGTGTGTGTGTGTGTGTGTGTGTGTGTGTGTGTGTGTGTGTGTGTGTGTGTGTGTGTGTGTGTGTGTGTGTGTTTGCATGTAAATCAAATCTCAAAGAGTGTGTGTGTCAGCTACTTGAGCAGGGACATGAAGCACTGGTTGGACAGAGAGAGTGTTGGAGGACTTGGCTTTGAATCCTGGCTAAGGACTCAATTCTATAGCTGTGCCAGTGGGGAGTCTTATTGTGGATCTGGAGAAAGAGAGAGGAACCAGCCCTTGGACTGACTGTGTCCCCTTTGTGCTCTTAAGAGAAATTCTTGCTTGATTGTGATTGATGCAGAAAGCTGCATCTGGAGATATTGTGTGTGTACTTGTTATCCTCCCAGTGAATGTTCCCCACAGGTGCCAGTGGTGAGGATTGAGGCTCCTTGATTACTGGACCAGAGGTGGAGGGTCATCACACAAGGTTTTAAATGTAGTTAAGCAGCACACATTTCATACTTTCTGTTTAGTAACATCCAACCTCCTTTGCATTTGTTGAAAACTGTATATCATTGCTATTAAATATTCTCAGACATTTTAAGGACAATGACACAAAATGCCTTACAGACTGCATGTCCCAAATTAATGCTCAGATAAGAGAAGAATGAACATCATACAGAGATAAGACAGAGCTGCATTTCTGCAAACATTTGTCATAAATGGGAGTGTGATCACTCATTGCACTACATCTGAAATTAATACATGTACAAACAAATCAGAAGTGTACACATGCCATATGTCTTGTTGATATTGTGGAAGATTTTGGACTTGCTTGTACGCACAATGATTTTCATTCTGTGTTGCAAAGCTTTTTCTGTGGCAAAGGGGGATACGATACCCTTGCTGTGTTTTGAAGGCTCATTAGTGTGAAAGCTGAAACCTAGACTTGTGTAAAAATCTTTCATGTGTACTAACATATATTTTGTAATGTTTATTTTATAGATTTCTTTTCTTTCTTTTACGCCAGTTTTTGTATGGTGTGCAGCTTAATGTACACATGGGAAATAGATAAACACCATAAAAGTCATGTTGATAACCAATACATCAACTACACCTGTGAATCACTTGTTTGTGTAGTACATCTGCTAACGACATTGATCCACACAGCATATACTATCTGTGGATCAGTATTAAAGTCCCACCTTTGTCTTTAAAGGATGAAACGTAATAAACACTACTCACAAGGCTAAAACAAGTCTAGCTTTGCTTGTCTTGTTTGCCAGATGCTTAAAATCACACAAATTTGGAGGAATGGCTTACACACAAAGCAGAGAGAACACATTGTTGCATTTTTTGTTTTCCATCACGCAGCACCACTTAGTGACATTGCACGTCATTTAGTATGCTTCTCCCAGCACCTGTAGGTCTAGAACACCTGCAGAGAGGAAACAGACAGTCAACAATTTCAAAATGGATACATTCTATCAAGTATGTTGAGCACCATGAAAACAGAGTTGCATAGCGGTTAACACACAGACGTTAGCAATGAATAGAGAAATATCCAGCTGTTACTTAACTATTCCTGTGGCAGCAGGTGTAAGTGTAGGGCTGTAATATAGATGGTCCTGGGCTCAAATACAGGACATTCCAAATATTTTTACTGTTGTTCCATTTCACTTTATATTAAATGTTATATAAAAAAAGTTAAACATAATTATAAATAACAATAAGATGCATATGACTGAGTGTATTCAGATTACTATGTTTCTGTAATTATAATTGTGCTATCTGGCCTTGAATGGCCTTCAGATTTGAATAAGACATGCACACACATGAATGTATAAATTAGGACCTTGTCAGGTCACACATATACATGGTTAACCCTTCAATCTGTCATGTGTATTTATATATAATTCATGACTATGTCTGAGAGGCACTTCCTCTGTGGCAAAGATCTCAAATTACTGCTGTGGAAGCAAATGCTTTGTCTCTTATGCATAGGTTTGAATTACGCATTGTGAAAATCAGTTTTATCACTGTATAAAGCCAAAGCGAGAATGTGTCAGGTCATGAAATGTATGACCCCAGTAAATGTCTGAAAAGTGAAATCACCGAATAGATCCAGCAGCAAACAGCCCTCAAACTATTATCAACTGTCATATTAACATTTGCATTTAAAAAAGCTGCTTTCTTCTCTGTTTGGCACTATTGCTATCCACTGAAAATTGCACAACATGGTTGGCACTGTTGTTCGGGTTTGTGTACTACCAGTAAATGTGAAAACAGGTATTGGCAGGAAATTATTATTAGCTATTGCTGTTGTCTCTGGCTAGACATGTCTGGTGGTAGAAGTGAAGGTGAACAATTTAGGGCACAGAGCTCGGGTGTTGAAGAGTCCAGAATTTTTATTAGACTCCTTGTAAAGTGCTACAGTTGAAGGCTTTTGCAGGGGGCCTATACCGGCTCCCAGTACAAGTCGGAGGCTTGGAATAGTCTGGTCAAGGCAGTCTACAGTGCAACTGGCATTCCTTGCACAGGGGAACAATGCCGGTATCCCATTATTAACCTAAAAAGGCACAAGAGAGATACACTCAACCAGTGGATGGATGAGTTCAGAACTAGTAACTCACACCACAGTTGTGTAAGTATATGAATAAAGAGATTTTATAGCAAATAGAAAACTACCTATAGGCAAGAGTGGTATGCATAATGCTCATCTGTTCTCTTCTCTTCATTCTACAGTTAATGCAGAGATTACTGCAAATAGAGAATCCCATGCTGAGCATCTAGAGAGACTGAGGGAAGCAAGGGGGTTGTATGTAGCACAACAGAAGTATTATTTTAACTTTTAAATTAAATTTTTTTCTTTTCTATACAGTTGTAGCAAAGCAAGTATTCATATCCTAAATGTGAAAGGAAGCATGCATGCTTAAGTTTGTAGCACAAACTATCTGTAGAAGTCAAGTGTAAGACTGTAGTCAGATGTTATGGGTTCAATTACCAAAGTAACACATATAAAATAGTGCTATCTTTAAAAAATGTTACATAAATTATTTTCTACACAAGTGGCATAAATGCCCTAATGTTAACTTAATCCGCATAATTGGACCACGCATATGTGCAATATCTGCACATTGCAAGGATTACTTTGAACAATCTTTAATTTGAGTTTGTAGTTGTTAAGAAATACACTTAAATGTAAAATTTTAAAAACAAAACTTCTATTAGTGTGATAATGCATTGGATGTGACATATGATGGTACTAATTTTCTCTTTTTTTTTCTCTCACCCCAACCCTTATCTCTTTTTTTTAAATATGTTGTCAAAACATTCCTGTCATCCATCTCTAACAAATCACAAAATGCTTTATAACACAGGGAGGAAGGCAACCCCAGTGGCACAGCCTGCCACCACTCCACTGATTCTGGAACTGACATCCAGTACATTGAGGACCCTACCTGGTAGCAATGCCTCTGCTGCCCCTGCACTACATGCACCCTCAGGTACCACTACCCCAGCAGCTGGTGCTGTGGTACCTTCCAGGAGTACTGGTGAAGGTGGGGATTTTATCACCCAAAAGAAGATGCTAGAGCTGGTGCGTAGGGTCATGCACAGCACCATTGGTGAATGCCTACACTGGATGGAGAGGCTGCTCTCTCTTATGGTCTGTAGGAGGAGATGTCAAGCACTCCAATAGCCAGTGGAGTAAGGGGATGGTGATGATATTCCTGTGGGTGAGGACTAGATTCTCACTGTCCCTATGTTTGTCAGGCATGGGCTTCTGTTGCCCCGTCCCTGACCCCAAACATGGTGACTTCTAACCTTTTGTGGCCCTCATTGTCCTTCTGTCTTGTCTTGTTTGTCCTATTTGTTTGTATCTGATTCCTTACCTACCCTACTTACCTAACCTAGACATATTTCCATCCCTTACTAAATATTCCTCTCTTACTGAACTTAAAAAAAATGAGCACTTGTCCCACAAAAAAAATAAATAAATAAAATATTGTCCCATACATAGCTCTCCACGTCGCACACGTGTCTTCTTGACACACTTGATTGGATCCAATTGGCTATATAACATGATTGCATTGTTGTCACCACTCTTTGTTGAGATGACAGTCCAAATTCAGCTAATACTCTGTACATATTTTCATTTTACACTGCTGAAGAAATGGAATGCTATGGTTCCTTCCTACCTCCCTCCTGCTTGGTAATGTGCTATGCAAAGTGGACAATAGCATGTATTATTTATGTTTGCTATCCATTTAGTCTTCATCCAATGAAAGTGCATGTAAAAGCACAAACAAAAGGAAGGCCCTTTTTAAGAAAATAACACATATTTACACTGCAGCAATCTGTAAACCTCATCCATGCACTTCAGACTTGGTATCTCAGTAGTTGTTTACAAATATATCAACTACATTACAGAAAAAAATAACAAATGCTTTCTTATATACCATGCACAGCTTTATAATGACAATACACATTCAGATTTTCCAGTACTTGTAGTAATGTGGACAGCTGCTTGCATATAATTTGTAAAGCTGTCTCTTAAATTATACCTGCACATTGAAAACACAGCACAAAATACTAGACATTGCATACTCATCAATGTGGTTTCATGCAGAACTTTAATATCTTGAGAGATGGACATGGCTAGCTATCCATTTTATGCAGTCCTCCCAACATCTTCTCTCCAATATCCAATGCTGATGTCATCAACTATAAATTCTCCTGCAGCCTTGTAATAGATTTGTGCAATGGCGCTTGTGTAAAGTACTGAGCTGTCTAGTCTGTGTACTTAGGTAGGGGTTCTAATTTCACTACAGTCAACTGGTGTGTGTATATGTGTGTCTGTCTATCCAGAAGAGCATAATTGTGTATCCTGCAGTTACCACTACAATCCCATAGAGTACCAATATTTTGACAGCTGGATATGCCTATATATCTATTTCATGCAGGCCTCACAACAACATCTCTCCAACATCTGATGGCATCCACTTGAAATTCTTCTGCAGCCTTGTAATAGACAGATTTATGCCATGGAGCTTGTGAAAAGGTCTAAGTTCTTTAGTCTGTGTAATTAGTTAAGTAGGGGTTCTAATCTCACTGCAGTCAACTGGGTGTGTGTGTGTGTGTGTGTGTGTGTGTGTGTGTGTGTGTGTGTGTGTGTGTGTGTGTGTGTGTGTGTACTTGCTTGACATTAGAGAGAGCATTTTACACATCAAGTGGGACACTACTATTACCACATTCTCCTCACCAGACACTATTGATGTCACCATCTATAAAGTGTTGTCCGACACTCTCCAAGTCAGAATTGTGCTGTGGCACTTGTGTTAAATACAGAGGTCTGTAGTTGGCTAGTCAACTGGCATGTGTCTGTATCTGTGTGTGTTTGTGCACTTGCTTAACATTAGAGAGAACATTTTACACCAGCATGTTGGACACTGCTATTACCATCTTCCTTTCCCCAGACACTGTTGATGTCATCATTTATAAAGTGTTGTCTGACACATACCAAAGCAGATTTGTGGTGTGGCACTTGCATTAAATACAGAGGTCTGTAGTTGGTTTATTTAGGTAAGGGTACTGTTCTCACTGCAGTCAGCTGGTGTGTGTGTTTGTGCACTTGCTTGACATCAGCAGCATGTTGGACACTGCTATTACCATCTTCTTCTCACTAGACACTGCTGGTGTCATCACTTATAAAGTGTTGTCTGACACTCTCCAAGTCAGACTTGTGTTGTGGAACTTGCATTAACTACAGAAGTCTGTTCTCACAGCAGACACCTGGTGTCTGTATGTGTATTTGTGCCCTTGCTTGACATTAGGGAGGGCATTTTACACCAGCATGTCAGACCCTGCTATTACCATCTTCCTCTCACTAGACTCTGCTGATGTCATCACATATAATGTGTTGTCCGACATTCTCCAAGTTATACTTCTGCTGTGATATTAGTATAATACAGACAGTATCAACACATACCAAAGATTGCTGCCACAACCATGAAGACACATGAGATGAAACAAAAGCATGGGGGATTTCTTACATTATGAAAACAGATGCAGATCCCAATGATAATGTAGACATCACACCCCTATGAGCAGAGCAAGTGATGTGTGATCTGCGCACTGAGGTAGATGGTATGCGGAAAGTCCACCAGCATGTGCCAACAGTGGTAAATACTCCCTTGTATGTAACTCAACTCCTATGTGCAGGACATCCCCATCAAAGGCCATAATACTTCCCTACTTCACAGCCTTCATCACACCAATAACTGAGTACAATGCACCCTTCTTCATGTACCTCCCTACACATCTTCCATGGATGGGTAACTCATGTGTACCACCTTTGCCACAGTGAGCTCCCACACATAGGTTCATAGATTGGTACTAGGCTATCCACCCTAGGGCCTATACAAGCCTACCCATAACAATTCCCTGGATATTTCTTCTTACAATATTTCAACATTACATCTTATCACCATGCTTGTGTATTCTTTTTGTTGCATAAACCTTACTGTCTGATAGTGCAGAATGCCCATCAAGGTAATATACCAGATGTATGTGTGATACCTGTTCTGGTGATACATACAATACATACATAGCTGTTTGACAACATTGATGCCATGTGTTACATTTGTGACAGTGTGGATTGTGCCATATACATGTCATGTACACCTGTCATCTAGGCTGGATTGATCATAATGTCACATACAGGTATAGCACCAGAACCATCTATGATCACTCGCAATCACATCACATATGTTATGTCATAGACATGGTATTACTGGGGGTATTGTTTTGTTATTGTCCATGATTGTGCATGCATCTGGTTACTGTTGTCCATGGGCCAGTAACTATCTGTCACACTTGGTGGAGATCTATGCTGACATTACAGTCATAGTCAGACAACTTATTTTGCAAAGCTTCACAATATGCACCTCACCCCTATTGTATATAGCATCCCTGATAAGTATCCTCTCCATTGTTCATTTCAGGATGCTTATATCACAAAGTCATCTTCTCCATAATTATGTCACCTTGTGTGACAGTTGCATAACATACATTTTCACTGTGCAGTTGGTACTGTGGCATGTCAATAGGTGATTGGTGTTCCTGCTACAACTGTCTTAATTTACATTTCCTTATCTGTTGTACATTAAGATGTTTCACCTGTCCCCTTTTCAGCATTCATTCCTATAATTTGTGTGTGTCCCTATTCAATACACACACTTCCCCTGACTGTTTATTTCAAATGGCAGTGCACGTGTTGTTACAGATCATTTTACACAACTTTTGTACAGAATGCCTGAAATGGGACTCCACAAGACTCTACACTGAATACACTGCCCTGTAATGTGTTTGGATCATATTCACTGTTATATTATTAACCCTGGTAAGCTCTGTGGCATCCCATGCAGTCCAGCAGACTTTTTGCCCATTGGTAAACAGGTCTACACTTCTGATGAAAATCTGTCTTACTTTACACAGTTTCCTGGCTGACAACACTGTTGCTAGCCATGAAACAATGTTTGTTTATATGTAAATGGAGTGCCTGGCATGAATATGTAATTAGCGCTGCTGCTCACCACACAAACATGTAAACTCCGTGTAGGTGTTTATTGAATCCCCAGAAGTGTTACAACTCATGTTTTCAAGAAATATGACTTTACTGAGCATGTTGTAATTAGTAATGCTCCACATTTCACATCAAGAGATTTCAAAACAAAATGGAATTATTTATAATTTGGCTGTCACCTATCACCCCAACAAGTTAGCTGACAGATTTACAGAAACATTTAGGGAAATTACGGAAATCATGAGTCCAAATAGTAAGCCCATATCACAAAAGAAAGACAATCTTCTCATTGGTTACCATAGAATAATACATGAAATCAGCACTATTTCACTAGCAGTCTCATTCTTATTGGTTCATAGAGTCTTGCTAAGCACATGACCAAGAAGAGCATTGAGAAGCTCAGCCACATGACCCAAAGCTGGTGGGAGACTTCAGCATCGCCCATGAGGCTATCCAGACTGTTTTTAAAGATTACTTTAGAAGTACTCTGCTTGTTATGTAATGGCAGCCTATTCTAGAATCATACACTGGGTTAGGTACCTGTTACACCATTTGGAGTTGTTGATGTGGTAGTACATGTTAAGGTCTCTAGAGCAGGTCTATGCTTTATCAGAGTAGCTTAAGGTACTAAAACCTGAGAGCTTTTTGGTGAGGAAACTTTCAGGTCACTTCAATTGGTTTAGCTGCTTAGCAAAGTAATGCCAAACAGAACATTCCATTCACTAACGGGACACACAGGGAAGGAATTAAGTAGAAATATAACTTCTCTAGGAAAGTTCAAATGGGTATCAGCATAACGACATTTCAGTGGCGGCACAGGGGCAAAAGCTCCAAAGAACATTAAGCATTTATAAATAAATACCATTTAAATATATTATAAACAAGTGCAACAAACAAAATAAGAATGATACAAAGAATAAATATTAAATATGATATACTTAGATTAGAAGCAGCACATAAAAATAGCAAAAAAAAAAGATAAATACCTTTAGTACAAAGTTATAAAGTTCAACTGCCAGAAAGAATTGAACTATTACAAAAAGGAAAGAGGAGAATAGAGAAATATATAAAATTGGAGGCAAGGGAGAAAAACTCCAAAATATTACAAAACATTTTAAGAACAATAACTTTACAATCTACAAATCTAATGCAAAAAGATCTACAGTTTAAATAATTATACCAAATTAGACATAATGTGACAACATTGGTTAAAAATCGATACAACTTCTATGACAATGATGTAATATATTGAGAAATTTTAACTAGTTTAGAGAAATGAAAGTTAAGTTGGTATAATACAAAAGGAGCTGTAATATGAAGTGGGAGACAAAAGGGTTTACAGCATATTTAGATAGTCAGGGGAGAGAAATGATTGAAGTAAGAAAGTGAGTGAAGAAGGGGGAGTAATGAAGTATAATGTATGAGTAGGTACTTATTTATATTTAAGAATATATTTTATCATGAGGTTGTGCAATAACAGAGACATATTTTGTCTTGGTAGTCTTTCAGAATGGTTTTAAAGGACTGTAGGAAGGGTATTGACCTGATAGATACAGGTGAAGAGTTTCATTCCTTAGCAATGTGGTATGAGTACAGATCATGCCCAGCAGGTTTGATAGGTTTGTGGACAGAGAGGAGTTTGTGGTTATTGAATCGTAATGACCAAGAAGGAACACAGTTATGTAGAATGGTATTTACTACTGGACAAGCAGATGGATGCCGGATAATTTTATAGGTGGTAAGAAGCTCTGAATATATTAGTTGATATGATAGTTATAACCTATGTAGACTTTTTAGTACCATACAGTGGTGGGTTTTGAAAGTGATATTTGTTGAAAATTTAGACAATTTATTATAGCAGTGTTCAAGGCTTGTTTTTTTGTGATGCCTGGAGGTTAGTAAAGATGGCAGTGCTATAAAGTATTGAGGGGAAGAGGTAAGTAGTGGCAAGTGAAGTGTTAGATGCATTGGTGAGAACATTTATGGCTCTATAAAGCATCCCTAGTTTTTGGTGTTTTTTTTAAGTAATTTTGTATATGTAGGTAGAATCTAAAATTATAATCTACTATCATCCTTACTAATTTATGAGACGTGACTTCAATTGTTGTATTATTAAGAGAGGGATTTTAAAATTTGTTTTTCATGAGAGATGGATTTGGGGAAAAAAAGATTTTTCGGGGGTGGTTGAGCATGAGCTGTGAATTACAAAGCCATGTTTCAGTGGCTGTTAAAGCTTCCTGAGCATTTTTTTTGGAGATTTGCCAGGTTGCCTGATGTGCATGTGGAGTCATCTGTGTATTGTATTAAGGACGTCTGCTGTATAGATATGTGAAGGGTGTTGGTGTGAATGTTAAAGAGGAGGGGACCAAAGATAGAACCTTGTAGCACAGGGTGGACTGAGATAGACCTACTGCGGATGTTTGAGGCAGCAGTTTGCTGTGACAAACTGTATCAAAGGCTTTAAACAAGTCTAGAGATAAGGAGGAGACCAGCTTGCCGTTGCCTTGTTTAATTGACAGTATCTATATGTGTTAGAAGGGCAGTGTTAGTACTATGAGAGGGATGGAAGCCATGTTGTGTAGGGTGATAGGAGTCCTTCCTGTGGGAGATTGTTTAGAAATTGTTTTTGAATACATTTTTCAGTTATTTTGGAGATTTAAGATAAGATTGCTATAGGTCTAAAGTTAGTGATGTCTGTTGAATTTCCTTTGTGTAGAGGGATAATGTATGATTTTTTTTTCCTGAGAGAGGGAATGTAGGATTCTTGGACTGACCTATTTACAAGGATTGAAACAGACTTGGAAATGCTATTAGCTGCTATTTTAAGGTACTTTCTTGGAAGTTGTCAGCTGCAGTAGAGCATGGTTTGAGTTTAAGAGTAGTTTTATATAGAATGGTGACACAGGTTGGAAGGTGAAAGTGGATGTGGTAATATGCGGCTGTTGGTCCAGGTTGGGAGTAAGATGCTAGGGAATCTTTGGTTAGGAATGCTATACTATCTATGAAATAAAAGTTGAATTCTATTGCAGTTTCAAGTGGTAAGTTATTAGGAAAGGGGTTAGCACCGAATATTTGTCTGGGATGTAAGATTTCTTTTAATAGCTGATCAGAATTTTTAGCGGTGTTTACTATTGTTTTGAGTGTCACTATAGTATAGTTCTTGCCTTCATTTATTAGCTTTTTAGTATGGTTGCAGAGCATTCTGAGTTTTTTTGAGATATTGTGGTATTTTATATTTTTGCCATTATTTCCACACTTTTTCTCTATCCATCACTAGTATTCTACTCATTTTGGACAGCCAGATTGCGTTATTTGTTTTTAGTCTCTTACATTTAGAAAGTACAAGGCTATTTAGGATATTTGGGAAAGTTGTATTGAATTAATTTACAGCATTATCTAAGGAGAGGATTTTTAGGATGTTCCTGTTAATAGACAATCGTGTAGTAATGAATATTTCTGTGTTAAACTTGGACGGCTTGCGTGTTGTTTTATAAACATGCTGTTAAAGTGAATGTGTGAGATGGTCACTGAGAGAATAATGGCAGTTAGAGAGATATGGCAGAGGTCCTGCAGTTTTGAGGTAGTAGTTTCTACTACAGTGGCCCTCCCACCCTTAGGACAATTATTATGGAGGACAATCAGTTTATACCCAGTACAGAGCAGGCAACAAGGAAGTACAAAGTAGGCATGGTTTTCTTTCTTTTACTGGTACTTACATATTATTGTAACCAGATTTTCCAACTCGTATAATGTGTAATGTTTCTGAGAAATGAGGTCTGGTACCCTAAGAAGGGTTTGTTAAAGTCTTAACTAGTATTCATGCCAATTGTTTTTCACATATGAGGAGGAATAACGTCAAATTTCCTCTTCCTGGGGAGCGTTCTTTCCAGATGCCTAAACAGGACTGCTGCTTGTCAGTCATTGGCAATGTAAGAACTCCTGAGACTTGCCATGGACAACCGGACCATTTCAAATGTCATTACATGTACACACTGTAATGTGTGATTCTTACTTATGGTAGATATGTGTGTAACTCACTGAGCATTTCCAGCACCTCTTGGTCGTACTGTAACTGCGTGCTGTGAGTAAACAACTTCAGATTTATGGAACTGTGTGTGGGAAGCGAGATAACATTCAACTCCCTTGTTACAGGAGTAACGCAGGTGAGCAAAGCAGCAGTTCCCAAGGAATCAATGTCCCCTTAGTCACTACTTTTAGAAGGCACCTTTGGTTTGGATGCCTACTGGCCATGAATAGTCACACCGTATATTCCTGATTTACTTGCCTTTGTTGCGCTTGTAATCAGCAAGGCAGGATTTGTGAAGTGGTGTGGCACTGTGGAGTTCACCACAAAAGTGAGACACACCAGGCAGTGGTCAAAAAATTGGTAGTTATTCCTTTCCCTGCTTCATAACATGTGTGACACAGTATTGCTTACTTACTTACACACCCCTTTCCAGCTTAATAAACCTCTTTTCTCAGAAACCTTATGGATTATACGAGTTGGAAAATCTGGTTGCGATAATATGTAAGTACCCATTTCCTGAATAAACAAACCAAGAAGCTAGGGAGACTAAGTAACTGGTATATACAGTATAATGTACTAGTCAACAGAAAGGACAGTAGTGACCTTAGTAAGTGTATTTTAGAATGCAAGGAATACTCCTTTGGGGGAATGTCAGAGGCATTTTCCAACACAGGGAAGGCACATATTTGATTCCTTAAAGTTAATACATAGCAAAGTTCTTCGTGTTGCTTACATTGCAAAATGACAGTACTCTTGGTGAAAAAGTTGGCAGAGGATGGACATATGGCAGAGCTCCTGCAGTTTCAGGGTCATGGATTGATGTAATGACCATTGGTTATTGCACAATAATATTCTCAGTGTGGAAACTTTCACACAGGTGGGCCTTATGTGGCAGACATCCTACAGTTTCTGGGTCAGGAATGGATATAGTGCCCACAGGTTATTGCACTTTGACAAAATTCTCAGTGAAAACTTTAACAGAGGTGGTTCTTTTGCAGAGCTCCTGCAGTTATGATCAGGAATGGATGTAGTGACCATAAGCTATTACAAAATGACAGTATTCTCAGTGATAATGTCAAAGGAAAAATATACTTTAAAAATGATCAAAACACGGTAGGTTGAGGTTAAGGCACTTTAATCTTGCAGCAAGGAGACAAAAACGTGCTAATACAGAGTTTGTCTAACTAGAAACAGGAAATACTTTCATTTTTATACACTTTCTAATAAGACATTGCCTACCAAGCTGACATAATGAATCACAAGTCTTGTCATCATCATTTACTAATAATTGCGTTCATAAAATTCTGCTGATTTATCAATTTTTGTGAGAAACTTCCTAAGGAAAACAGCGTGGCCTTGGCTACCACCGGTTAGATACATGCAATGTTACCATTCAAGGTACTATGGTTAATTCAAGCACAAAGAAAGCAGTTCATTTCTCTAATAATCCTCTGTCTACACTATCTCTAAGCTTCTGCAGCTGCACATGTTCTCATACTTCGAACAGAGCTGATTGTTTAAAATTATTACATTTACAGGATATAGCATTGTTCATTCATTCTCTCCTGACCTAGCAGATAAGCACCTGCTTCTCAAGTACATTTCCAAAAGGCATAAACATGAATATTGCTGTGCTAGCAATTACTAGGTCAGAGGGCATCTTGCAAGTTTCAGAAAGCACACTGCAGTTTCAAAAAGCATCTTTTCAGTCTCATATGAAACTCAATTTATATATAAAACAGTGCATATAAAATAGAATGAAAAACGTGTTAACTTATTTAGCTTCTAATTAGCATCAAGCATACACACATTAATACATATTTTTCTGACATTTCCCCCCCTGTTAATACTTTTTAATTCTATTTTCAAAAAGAATAAACAGTTTGCTTCTTTTCCTAACCTCTTCCATTCAGGATTTGCAGTTAAGAAAGTCATTCGGTTTAAAACTTTATGAAAGTGTTTCACATTCAGTACTTTGATACATAGTCTCAGAAACTGATATATCTATAAATTCTTTGATTATTTTTTTCATGCAAGGGATTCCACAACAAACACAAGCTCCTATCAGGAGTAATCCCACACAAATGGCAATCAAGATGTTCATTAGGATGGAACCCCACCCCCCCAAACAAATTCTGGAAAAAGTCCGTCAGAGGGTTTGGGCCTGGTTTGGTCATGGCCGACACTTGCTGTATCACCTCAAGGTGGTCATTAATTTCATGCTGATGATCTAGTATATACGCACAGCATTCTTCTTTGATTAAAGTGCATGTACCACCCCTCGCCGCTAGGGTGAAGTCAAGAGCCATTCGGTTCTGGAGCACTACAGTTCTCACAGCATTCAGTTCATCAGTTATCAGTTCAAGAGCAGAGAAAGTTGCATTACTCATCACTTCGAGAAGTTTAGACAGTTTTCGAAACTCCCAAATCGATTTAACTGTGCCATATGCAGGTAATATGCCTGCCCACGATATAACAGCATCACTCAAGTCCATGTGCGTCAATTTGGTACCCACAGTATGATGATCTTTCCAGCCCGCCTCGATCTGTCCCACTGGATTTTCAGGCTTTTTAACAGTTTTCTTGGTCACATCTCGGGTATTTCGAATATTTCCCTGAGGCAAGACTGCAGTGTGTCGTATGGCCGGGACTAGGTACCCCAAAAAACAACTGCCGGACCAATTCTCAGGTAACCATTTATATGCTTTTTTACCACACACAAAATAACAATCCTCTACCTTAGTAGTTACTTTGTTACAAAATGACTGCCCTGCATGACACATTTTCCTATCTATTACAGATAACTGTTTAAAAAGTACAGGATTACGTTGCACTTGGTCAAGAGTCTTATGCATGGATTTAAGAAATGAGTCATAATTTGAACTACAAGTTCCACCCAGATTGTTTGCTTTGGTATAACATTTATATTGTACAGTCACATTACACTTGCTCCAACCCACTTGAATTGTGTCATTCTTGTAGAAACATACAATTCCCTTTTGTGTCACAGGCGAATACAGTGCTACCTTATCATACGCTTTAATAACTACTGTGTCATAAACCAGATTTTCCCAGGTCTCATTGACCCCTAGGGGGATAGCAGTCATTAAGAACCCTCCGTATGCTGTTGGTATGGCTGTGCAGATCCAGTAGTTCGAAACATTAAAAGTCTCAGCATACACATGTGTAATTGCCTGAGAAGAGTTAAAGTTCGGGTGCCAGTCTATGTTCGGCTCATCACGTTTAATCAGTTCAACTTTTGTGGCTGGAAAAAGGAAAGGCCACAACAAAAAGAACAGTGTTATCAGTATAGCTACCAGAATAATCATGCAAGTTTTCTGAGGTTGTTCAGTGTCTCTGTTTGCTCTATACCTGGTCATTTTGTTCTCGTTGTACACCAGTAACAAGGTTTTTGTCCAGTTCAAAGTTCTTAACTAGTTTACAGTGTGTCAAATGAATCCAGGATGCTCGCTCCGTGATCTTGACTACAGTGGGTGTCGACAGTAGTACCTGGTACGGCCCTTCCCACTTCGGAGAACTCCAGCTTTTTCTCTTCACTATCTTCACCCAGACCCTGGTGCCTGGGGCTACTGCTGCTTCCGATTTAGTTTGCTCTTTATCTGAAACAGAATTTAACTGCAAAAGTTTGTTATTCAAAAATCGCCTCATATACCCTGCAAGTGAACTGTCAGCCTCCTGCTCTGCAGGCATGAGAGGTTTCCACTGAGGTGTATAATATGCCCTCTCAAACAAAACTTCAAAAGGAGTCAACCCTTTTGCATTTGGAACAGTTCTCATGCTCAACAGTGCCAGAGGTAGACAGTGCACCCAGTTCTTTTGTGTCTCACTAATCAATTTCCTAAGTTTACTCTTCAACACCACATTATGCCTCTCTACTAATCCTGCAGATTGGGGGTGGTACGCACAATGGTTTTTCAATGATATCCCGAAATAGCGACTAAGTTGTTGTATTGTTTGATTTACAAAGTGTGTGCCATTGTCACTATAAATCTTTTCTGGTATGCCAAATCTAGGTATAATTTCTTTAACAAGGACTTTTGCAACAGTAGCTGCATCTGGATTTTTAGTTGGAAAAGCTTCCACCCATTTGGAAAACATATCTATAATGACAAGGCAGTACTTCTTATTTTTGCATTTGTTCAGTTCTATAAAATCCATACAAATAGTATGAAACGGATACGGTAGTGTAGGGAAACTCCCTTGCTTAGGTTTCAATGCCCCTTGTGCATGATGCTTGTTACAAACATGGCATGCTGCACAAAACTGTTTTGTCTAATTAGTAAATCCATACGTTGTAAACACTCGATTCACTAACTGTACCATTCCCCCCTGTTGAGACATGGCTCTGCCCATGGCTCAACAAAGCTGCATATCTAAACAAGTTAGATGGTAAGATTGGTTTCTTTTCTTTGGAGATGTACAGTCCCTTTTCAAGGATTGCTCCTCGTTTTATCCACTTTTGTTTTTCTACATTTGTAGTAAGTGTCTGCATTGTTTTTAACATTTCTAAATCTAAAATCTCAGATGGTTGTAATTCCTCACTCAAAAGGAAAACTTCTGAAGCTGAAGTTGCTTGTTTTGCAGCTGTATCAGCCCTCGCATTACCTTTTGAAATTCTGTCCTGTTGCTTGGTATGAATTACACATTTGCAAATAGCTACTTTCTGAGGTAACTGAATAGAGTCTAACAAATCTAAAATAAATTGCAAATGGTTAATCGGTTTATCAGTAGATGTTATCATTCCTCTATTTTTCCACTGCTGCGCAAAAACATGTACAGTAGAAAAAGCATACTGACTGTCAGTAAAAATATTCACTTTCTTACCTTTTGCTAAGGTACATGCCCTCGTCAAGGCAATCAATTCTGCTGCTTGTGCAGATAAGTTGTGTGGTAAAAACTTCGCTTCTAAAATCTCGGTATCAGAAACCACTGCATACCCCACTAGATTCTGTCCTGTAGGACCCCTCCTGCACGGGCTGCCCACATAGTATGTCACCTCGGCATTATCCAAGGGAACATCTGTAAGGTCCTTTCTAGGTAGTGTCTTTTGCTCAATCTCCTGCAGGCAGCAGTGTGGTTTGCCATCTGCAGGGGTTGGGAGCAAGGTTGGCGGATTCAAAGTTGTGCATCATTCAATTGTCATATGAGGTTGGCTCAACAGTATAGTCATACAGGAAAGATGTCTAGCAGGAGAAAGATATGCTACTTTTTCTTGCAGTAAAATAATCACGACTGCATGAGGCACTCTCAGTGTGAGAGGGTGGAACAATACTACTGAGGCTGAAGCCTGCACTGCCATTGCAGCTGCGACTACTGCTTGTACACAGTGGGGCAAGGATCGCGCCACTGGGTCTAGCTGTGATGAATAGTAAGCTATGGGGCGTTGTTTGTCCCCATGCTGTTGTGTTAACACTGATGTCATATAACCTTGCTTACAGTCTACAGTTTGGAAAAATCGCTTATGATAGTTTGGTAATCCTAAAACTAAGGAAGATGCTATCAGTTATTTCAGTTTGCAGAAAGCTGATTCTGCTTCTGGTGTCCACTGTAATAACTCCTGTGCTGCCATCGTCTTTTTGAATATCAAGTTAGTCAGCAGAGCAGATTCCAAAGCATAATTTGGTATCCAACTTCGACAAAAGTTAGTAGTTCCCAGGAAGGACATAATTTCCTTCTTGGTAGTTGGTCTAGGTGCTTGTAATATTGCTGTTTTTCTACCTTCGTCTAATATTCTACCTTCTTTGGATATTACATATCCCAAGTACTTAACTTGTTTTCTCCAGAGTTGTAGTTTGCTCTTGTTTACTTTGTGTCCTTGAGTAGCTAAAAATTGTAATAATGCTATGGTATCCTCTTTACATTCTTGCTGGGTGGGGGCTGCCAGCAGAATGTCGTCTACATAAAGTAAAATCTGACTACCATTCTGTGGGATAAATCCTGCCAGGTTACTTGCCATTTCTTGTGCGAATATCGTTGGACTTTCACAATATCCCTGTGGTAGTTTCGTATATGTATACTGTTTCCCCTGAAATGTAAATGCAAACCAATGTTGACTGTCTGGGTGTATCGGTATCGAGAAAAATGCATTGCTAATATCTACCACAGAAAAATACTTCTGTTGAGGTTTTAAATCATTCAGTAAGGTGTGTGGATCTGGCACCGTTAGTGCCCTGGGTATAACTGCGCCATTCACAGCTTGTAAATCTTGGACCATACGCCATTCCCCGTTTGCTTTCCTAACAGGAAATAAAGGTGTATTACATGGTGAATCAGGAGATTCTATTAAGACTCCTTCCTTAAGTAAGGCTGCTATTATAGGTTTGATCCCTATCTCTGCATCCTTTCTCAAGGGATACTGTCTTTTCTGAGGTCTAAATGCTGATTTTGGCGTAATAGTAACTTGGTCCTGCTGTACGAATAAGTCCTACATCTGATTTCCCTGTTGACCAGAGAGTCTCTGGTATGTCTCTTAAGGCTTTTTCCTCTTCCTCCAGTAAGAGTAATACTCAGCTATCCTCACTTGCCTGTGAGTGCACAGCTGGGTGTGTCTGGGTTATCCAATTCAATTTCTGCTTCTGTACTCCTTGTTCAGAGAGTTCTAACTCTGTCTGTTTTTCCCACCTTGTGACTTTTTCTCCTAGGTCTGCCCACTTCAAATTTCTATTTTTAGTTAAGCTTACATGTGGTAATCGATTAGATTTGTAAAGAGCTAAAAATTCCTGGGGCAATGAACAGCTTACTACACTGTTTCCTTCTGTGTCCCAGTACAAGTTTCGTAATACTAGCCAATTAGCATGGTTTTTAACAACTCTTGCTCATATTCTTTATCAGGTCCTGGTCTGTTACAGTAATATAGAGTACAATGCAACAAATGCTGTTTCAGTGTCAAGGGAGGGGGACTTACTGATGGCTACGTTCATCAGTTCTTTGGTTACCGCCCCTGGACCAGTCGTAACTAAGTCCTGGCTGTACCAATAATATGTTTCACCCTCCGGTCGCACTACAAAAGTATCCATTTGTCGCTGTGCTTCCATACCCTGCATAGTTGGAACTACAGCTATGCCAAATATCTGCATTAGGTCTCTGCCCAAGAGATTCACTGGGCATTTTGCAGAAACAACAATTTTGCTTTTCTGGGTCATTCCTGAAACAGGATCAGTTATTGCTATGTTATGGGAGAGTGGCTTCTGATACAGCTGTCCATTAGCTGCTTTCACTAGTATGTAGTCTGGTGATTCTGAATCTTCTGGTAGTTTGGAAGGATGTATCAGGGTCCGTGAAGCCTCTGAGTCACACAGAAATTTGACTTCCCTCCCCTCTACCAGAAGCGTAACTTCCGGTTTTGTGTCTGCTAAGTAGAGCTCTAAGCTCAATAATGCTAAGTCTAAAATTTAATTTTCTTCATCATTTATGAATTCATGTACATCCTCTATCCCTTCTGTCACATCCTCTACCCTTGCTACCACATTTGCATTTGTCTTTTCCTGTTTATTCTTGTCCAGTGATTCCTGACTATCATATAGTCATTCCTCACCCTCCTTATCTTCTGTAGTTACCTTCTTATTTAGCCTGCAATCCCTTGCCAAATGTCCCTTTTTCCCGCATTTAAAGCATTCACCCCTTTTCTTTCTCTCTTCAAAATCTTCTGATCGTTTATCAGATTGTTTGTTTCCCTGTGTGTTTTTCTTGCCCTTTTTCCCAGACTGCACTACATAAACTTCTGCTCCATCTTCTACTGCAAATACTTGAGCTTTATTTTTTCTTTTTGCTATTAAAATGCCTTTCAGCATGTCTTGCATATTCAAGTAATGATTGTAATCTACTTGTATGATACCGTGTGCTTTGTAATAAAGCTGCTAATGGGAGCAATACTGCCTTTTAAAAATGCATTCTTTAGCTGTTGCTCATATGGGGAATCATGTGTTTGATCCTCAGGTACCTGCATTCCACAATGGTTATTAAAACATTCTAATAATCTAGCATAGTATCTATCAACAGTTTCACCTTCTTGTTGTATGCACTGATTAATGCAAGTCCAATCAGCCCTAGGTTTCCATTTCTCAGAGATTCGGTCCGTTAGACCTTTCACTCTGTTGTCCAGTTCTGCGTTACTATGTGGGAGTGGTCTTAGCTCTGCATCATGGGGATTCCAGTTGCCACTGATCATGTGCCAATCTAGACCTACAATTTTTCTGACTACTTTTTCTACTTCTTCTCCATTCAAATGGTAACTTAACCTCATGCCCTGTAAGTCTTCTAAGAATTTTCTAAAATTAACTTTCGGATGGGGAATCCCCTCTGTGGCTTTCCGGATATCTTCCGTTGTCCACGGTCTATATACTAGAAGAGTCGGATCCTATCCTACCTGTGGAGTTGGTACTTCTATGAGTGGACATATCTCTTCCTCACTCATAGCTCGTGAATTTCTATTTATTTCATATAATTCAATATCCCCTCTCAAGTTGCATGCTCGAGACCTGGTCTCGATAGGATCCCTGACAAACGGTTTTGATTTTGCAGGAACAGCTGGGTATAGCGGAGGTGGATCAGCTTGTCCACTCGCTTCATATTCCGGTAAGGGATGCGGAGGGGGCAGAGGAGGGGCTGTTGCTATTACCAAGTTATTATCTTCTTTATCTAAGAACATTGCTTTCGAATTTTTAATCTTTTGTTCCCTGCGATTTGCTTCCTCAAGCCACCTGTGTGCCTGAGGGACTCCTAATTGCCGTTGCTTTTTTAGCTGACCTTTCATGTCTGTTTTAAGTTGTCTGACAAGTTTAATAAGTGAAGATTTATCTAAATTACCATCAAATTTGTATTTATCAACCCATTTCATATAGTACTTAATATTATCGGCACGCTGTAATTGCATATATTTTGTGTCTTCGGTTAGGGGCGGGTCTCGGGAATTTTTCATGCACTGATTTCCCATGTTGCCTTAGCTAAGCTAAAAAACTGTTACATAACCCTTCTTATCATGTGGTACCACGATTTTACACCTTTTCACAGTTTATCTAGAATAACTGTCTACCTATTCTGTTTCCCTGATCTATGACAAGACAGTAATCTTTTTGTCCCTGATCTGCACATGCAAATCTCCCTGACAAAACAATACTGTAACTAGTCCCTGATCTAAAACAGAAAAAAGGTAAATTCCTCCTTACCTGACCCTCCATGAGTTGATCCACCGGAATGTTGACTCGTCCTCCAATCCCAGATCAGAAACAGTGGCTGGCCTCTTTCAAACGCCAATTCAGTCGGAGGTCTTTCAAAACAGAAGAGCCGATGTGGCCACTTCTCCGTACGGGTACATGCCACCGGGCCCAATTCTGACCTAGGCCTAGAGTGAGAGGTACTTTCCAGTCCGAAGGACCAAACTGTCAAAGGAAAAATATACTTTAAAAATTATCAAAACATGGTAGGTTCAGGTTAAGGCACTTTAATCTTGCAGCAAGGAGACAAAAACATGCTAATACAGTTTGTCTAACTAGAAACAGGAAATACTTTCATTTTTATACACTTTCTGATAAGACATTGCCTACCAAGCTGACGTAATGAATCACAAGTCTTGTCATCATCATTTACTAATAATTGCTTTCATAAAATTCTGCTGATTTATCAATTTTTATGAGAAACTTCCTAAGGAAAACAACGTGGCCTTGGCTACCACCGGTTAGATACATGCAATGTTACCATTCAAGGTACTATGGTTAATTCAAGCACAAAGCAAGCAGTTCATTTCTCTAATAATCCTTTGTCTACACTATCTCTAAGCTTCTGCAGCTGCACATGTTCTCATACTTCAAACAGAGCTGATTGTTTAAAATCATTACATTTACAGGATATAGCATTGTTCATTCATTCTCTCCTGAACTAGCAGATAAGCACCTGCTTCTCAAGTACATTTCCAAAAGGCATAAACATGAATATTGCTGTGCTAGCAATTACTAGGTCAGAGGACATCTTGCAAGTTTCAGAAAGCACACTGCAGTTTCAAAAAGCATCTTTTCAGTCTCATATGAAACTCAATTTATATATAAAATATAGAATGAAAAACGTGTTAACTTATTTAGCTTCTAATTAGCATCAAGCATACACACATTAATACATATTTTTCTGACAGATAACTTTTGTAGAGGTTGCCTTATGGCAAAGCTGCTGCAGTTTTGAGGTGAGGGATGGATGTAGTGAACACAGGCTATTGCACAATGGCAATATTCTCAGTGAAAACTTTTGCAGAGTAGGGCTTTATGGCAGAAATGCTGCAGGTTCAGGGTTAGATGTAGTGACCACAGGTTATTGCACAATAATATTTACAGTGAAAATTTTCACAGACGTGAGCCTTATGGCAAAGCACCTGCAGTTTTATGGTCAGGGATTGATGTAGTAACCATAGGCTATTGCACAATGACAAACTTCTCAGTGAAAACTTTCACCGAGGTGGGCCTTTTGCAGACCTCCTGCAGTTTTGGTCAGGAATGGATATAGTGACCACAGGCTATTACAAACTGACAATATTCTCAGTGAGAATTTCCTCAGAGGTGGGCCTTGTGGCAGAATTCCTCCACTTTCATGGTCATGGATGGATGTAGTTACCATAGGCTGTTGCACAATGACAACATTCTCAGTGAAAATTTTCTCAGATGAGGGCCTTATGGCAGAGCATCTGCAGTTTTGGGATCATGAAGGTATATAGTGACCACAGGCTATTGCACAATGGCAAAATTCTCAGTGAAAACTTTCACAGAGGTAGGCCTTTTGCATAGCTCCTGCAGTTTTGGTCAGGGATGAATGAAGTGATCACAGGCTATTACAGAATGACAAAATTCTCAGTGAAAACTTTCTCAGATGTGGGCCTTGTGGCAGAGCTCCTGCAGTTTCAGGGTCAAGGATGGATGTGGTATACACAGGCTCTTGCACAATGACAGTATCCTCAGTCAAATGTTTTGCAGAAGTGGGTCTTATGGGGTAGCTGCTGCAGTTTTGGGGTCAGGGATGGATGTAGTGCCCACAGACTCTGCACTGTGAAGGAAGATGGTGACTGATTCTGACTGATGTCAGAACTGAACTTCAAACACTAGCAGTTTTCAATAGTGAAGAGAGTAAATACGACTTGATGATGGGTACACCTATTAAATTTAAAGAAATGCCAAATTAAAAAAAATTTCTATGGTACACCTTGTATATTTAGAGATGCAGAACCTGTGTGTACCGCTAGTTCAATTATTTAAGTTTATATTTTCATAAATAAATCTAACTTCATTAAAACTCTTAATGAAATGCAAAATGAGAGTAAAGCTCAAGACAAAAGTCTTACTGCTTTCTTAGAATCACAGCCCTTACAAAACAGAAAGAACCACTTACTTCCCTACTACACACACACACAGACACACACACACACACACACACACACACACACACACACACACACACACACACACACACACACACACTTTTTTTCTTCACTATTAACTGCTTTATGATTATCAACCTAATTATTTACATAGACTACAACCCCAAGACTCTACTCTTAAGGTGGAGAGATTGTCTTTTAGGCTTTTTGTAATATTTTCTTTTCTTTTCTGCCTTAACTGACTTCAGGTCACTCACCAGCTGACGACAATTATACTCATTAGTTTTCCCATATAAACTCTTTTACACTAGTCAGAGCTTAGTGGCCTGACAGAGCTATCACATGTGTGCATGGGAAGAGGTTTTCATTCTCATGCCCTATTCACGGCTTGCATGTAGCAAAGTAACTGAGGCACACGCACACTTCTCTACATCACTAACTAAGCTCCTATGTGTGGTGCCTCCTCTATTTATCTTTCTTTCTAAGATACTAACCCTGCAACCTCAGCTTGGATGTTTCCCCTTTAGAAGGATTCACACCTATCCCCTAAGGAAAAAGATTGGCTTTCAATCTGCTGATTCTCCATTCTTGACTTGTTCACCAGTATCTGAAACACTGATCAAGTCCTGTCACTGAAGTTCAGGAAAATACCTTGCTGTATGAATTGACTACCTCTAGCTTATTAAGGTTCTGCATTAGACTGTGTCATATGCATTGCTAAAGTCTAGATAAACTCTGCTCACCCACAACGTCTCCATCCTGACTGTACTGCTTTGTCCACCTTACCAAAGAAATCTTTTAAACTTTATTATCCTACTGTGAATCTATGCTTCTTTAGTTCCTACCCAACCTCCAGTATATTACATATCTATTACTTTTGACTATTTACAATGTCTGGATTAACTGTTTTTCGCATGTTTGTTAAGTGACTGTGTTCATTTAGAATGAGGGAGACACCAGTGTCAGAGCAAGTGCAGTGCTGGAGAACACTAGTCAAAAGCTACAGAGCAAAAGCCATGCACAATATAGGGACATTTTTCCTGGGTATGCTCCTGACACCTGACAGCCAATTCATGCAGGCAAGAGGGAGATTATCCCAGGGTATGACCATGATACCTGGCAGCCAGTCTATGGACACCACAGGGAGACTGTCCCAGGCTATGCCAATCAATACATGAATCCTTAGTAGGCACCAGAAAAGTGCAATAACCTGGGATGGCAACACATCTTACTTCAGTCAGACTGGCAGTTTTTTTTAATGTTTATCGTGCATTCCTTGCAATCAGAACTGGCAGTATTAAAACAAATTGCATTTGGGTTAATCATTTTCAGGCTTGTGGGATCTTAACTAGTAGTTTAGTGCTGCAAAATGAAGGTGTTGTTACAATGTGCATATTCAGTGATCTAAACCTCATCCCAGGTTTGGCATTCATTGTGATACAGTTGAAACAAATTTGTCATAATACCTTCTAGCATAGGAGTAGTACTTAGACTGCGGTCCTATCTTGTTCTCCACACCTTGGTAGGGGCAGATAATATATGGAAAAATCTCATCCAAGGTGCCTAGCTTTCATAAACAGATAACAATGTTACTTTTGTTACTTTATATATGCTAGTTATGCCTAGGGATATGTTGTTTGACTTCTTGAAAATACATCCAAATCTAACAAAACCCAGTAGATATGTGTTCTCAAGGATTCACTTTACAATCTTGAAATACTGAAATATCGAATTTCATTATCTCAAGACTATAAAGCTGAAAAATCAAAATATTGAAACCCCAAAAATGCGAAATTCAAAATCGCAACTTTCACACCCTACACCACACAAGCAAACACACATACACCTTCCTCCCCACACTACAACAAACAAACAAAACACACAAGCACAACAACACAAATACACAAACCTACCCTACATATAAGCAGGGGGGCAAGCCGCACTGCACCCCCATGTGGGGGGCTGCCCCCCACACCCCCGCTACTTATATATACTAACGCTGAGGTCGCACTAAAAAGACAAAGGCACAAAACCCGACACTACACAATCTACATTCCCCTCGCACAAACACATCGCATACATACAAACACCATTTTCAACACTTACACACTCACACTCTTACCTACATACTGTAACCTACACCTACAACTTCCCAACACACTAACATACACTAAAATCCCTACCCAAAACCCTAAAACATAACACTTACCTGAATCTCCAGCTATCCATTAGCACAGTGCACCATCATAACCACTGATTTGACATTTCCAGTTTCGGTTATGTGGTCTTTTGTGGAACTGGGCTTTCGCTATTTTAGTCTTGAAATACTGAAATTCGATATTTCAGTATTTCGAGATTATAAAGTGAACCCGTTCTCAATCAGACAGCAATTTTTTTTTCTGCAACTAAAAGTAAAAATGCACATATTTGATCTTTTTGTCCCAGAGTAGAATGGTCAGTGTCTGAAGTATAAACAAAGAGACTGTATGGTGAAAAGGTCCTCACCAGGTAGATTAAGAGGTTGGTCTTCCAACAAAAGTGAAAACTGGCACATTTGCATTTTTGGTTTATGTACAGCATGGCAATAAATACAGTGATAAATAGAAATATATAAAAGTTAGGCTGAGAAATGGACCCTATAGCTGTGCCAGTGGGGAGTCTTATTGGGGACCTGGTGGGCAAGGGAGCAACCAGCCCCAGACTGACTGTGATCTCTGTGTGCACTTGGAAAATTGTACTTTACTGTGTGTATTAGTTATCCTTTCCTCTTCTACGAGACGACCTCCCTGGTGTTAGTGGTGAGGATTGAGGCTCCTTGATTGCTGGGCCAGGGCACGGTCGTCACAACAGGTTTATTGTTTATCATAATTTCTAGTTCATCTTTACTTACCTCACCCTGATTACCATGTTCATTAACGTACTGTCTGTTGTAAGAAAGGCAGTAAACACCTCATTGCAGGAAATTTCACAATATACTTCCTCTGATAGCAAGACATACATTCTGCAATCCATTACTTTTGTCGTTGGCAACAAGACCTCCCCCATTGTCTGGTTTCATAACCCTTACACTTTTATCTTTACAGATCTCTTTTTAAAGGTTTACCTTTATATTGTTGATCCCGATATGGGTGACACGACTTCCGCAAATGCCGAATTGCGAATGTCTCCAACGTCGAATTCCGAATATGCGAACGGCAAAACCTTGACCCGTTTTGACCCATGGTAGCATTGGTGTGGAGGTGTTGCGCGGCCGGAAACGTTGAATGTTTTTCGATGTTTAAAATTTTTCGCGGTTTTGTTTCACGCAAAACACTTCGATAAAGTGGCCGTTCGACTAAGTGTGATCGACGATTTAAAGGTAAACCCTTTTTAAATTATTAGTTTAGATGTTAAATTATAATACTTATTAATGGAGGGTTGACTTGATATATTTCTCATTTCAAATTCGCAGAGCTTTTCAAACATTTGTATATGATTATTTAAAGAGGGGTTAAAATGACTTGATCGTCTTAAAGTGACTTGATTACACACACACACACACACACACACACACACACACACACACACACAGTATCTGGCTACACATTATGACACTTAGTTTATCAGTCTTATGTACAAGTAATCCAACCTCCTAACTTTCCAAATGCCTATGTTATCATCTTGTACATAGTGCTTTGAAGTCTTTTATCTCCCACTCCCTACATTTTTGCATATTACCTCAGTCTCTCCTCATACCCTCTTGCCAGCCCCATTTATTACTCCCCAAACTGTAACCCCCAGCATTCTTCAACTTCTGTGTCAGTCTTGACTGATCCATCAGGCTAGACACAGTTCCTTTTGTTATTCACATCCCCTGTAAATCAGTTTTGTTCTGTCTGCTGACTGCTACAAAATACAAACATACTTCTCAACTTCTTTGGTTAAGAATTCTGTTCAAAGCCAAAAATAATATGGGGGGGGGGGTTGAAGGCCCAAAATGATGGACAATTTGTAAGTATTACTCCGTTCACGTAAAAGGTTAGTAGAACAACAGGTCTGCATTGACACAAATTTTCTGAACACTAAGAGGTACAAAACTTTAATGCCTATTGTCATTGACTGACTATAATCCATAGTCACCATAAAATCAAGCATTTTACAAGAGAGAGGGCAAAACTGAGGTAAGATCAGAGACAGAGGTATGGTTGCAGACTCTATCCTTCCTTCTCAATATCTCTTACGCTGTTTGTAGATTAGTACATTTTGTTTGTACATGATTATGTTCTACAGGTTATCAGTTATTTAGGGCCTTCATTGAACATAGAATGTTCTCCGGTTCGATCCTCAGCTGGGGTGCCTTCTGTGTGGAGTCTGCATGTCCTCCCTGTGGTTGCGTGGGTTTCCTCCGGGTGCTCTGGTTTCCTCCCACATCCCAAAGACATGCTGTAGGTGGATTGGACACTCTAAATTGGCCCTAGGTTGTGTGCCTTCTGTGGAAGGTTGGGCACCGGGCTGGCAACTCAGCACCATAAAAACTCCATTGCCAGTCATGAGTGGACAGGTGATCCGCTGTGGCGACCCTTAACTGGGAAAAGCCAAAAGAAGAAGAAGAAGAAGAACTAGAACTTTTATGAGTTGCATAGAATGCTAGATCTTATATTGCATCCAAATTTCTAATACCTAAAACAGGTTAAAGTAAGGCATAACCAACTGCAGGTGTCAAAAACATCCAGATGTATGCAGGTATTCAAAAACAATTTTGTATGTAGTTTCACCATCTAGTTGATGTACTTATCAAAGAATACATCCCTCATAATTCAAATATTAATGCCAGACTGCTCATCAGGGACTTCATTACTCCCCCAACCTCCAACAAAGTATATCTGCACTTAAACTTAACCACCATCCCAATAAACATTTTCCACACCTCTGTATCATGTTCCATACTGTGATTCAGATGGTAGTCTAACCTGTATCATCATGTGTTATCCTCAAGTAGAATTCAGTCACTCACTTACTGACTGATGTAGTAACTCATTCCCATTCCTTCTTCATTTCCTGAAGATAATATTGGTAACAGACTAATCAGGTAGATTAACATCGTCTTTATCCATCCACAAATTCCAGCTCATGTTCAGTGAGCGACATGTGTTTCCAAACAAGCTATGAAGTATGCCTGATGAAACTTCAAAAGTGGTGGCCTGACACCTATTCACCCACCTATGAAAATAAGTGCTTAACTACAGGCTGCAAAAGTTCAATTAATGTCCCACCACTGGCATCAATATGTGACAACCCCACTCTGGACCAGTAATCAAGGAGCCTGAATCCTCACCACTGACACTGGAGAGGGACATGCACTTGGGATACAAATGGATAAACCCAGTATTTCCAGATGCAGCTCTCTGAATCAAGAACAATTTCTCGTAAGAGCACACAGGGAACACACTCAGCATGGGGTCTAGGTTTCTCTCCCTGTCTCTCCCCAGGTCACCAATAAGGCTCCCCATTGGTACAGCTGCAGAGTTAAGTCCTCAGCTGAGTCCTCAAGTCAAGTTCTCCACCACTCTCTATGTGAAACCAGTGCTTCGTATCCCTGCCCCAAGTAGCTCACACACACACACACACACACACACACACACACACACACACACACACACACACACACACAGTGAGATTTGATTTACACACACAAACACCTGGGAAAGGCTGGCACAAATTTCCCCCCTGTGCTCTCTTCTGCCCAGACTATAAAGTAGTTATCACTCCCACCAGACACTACAAAGCTGGCTACCTAAGGATCTTGCAAGGGTACCCAATTATACTGAGTGAAATTAATATTAATACAACTGGTAATGTTAACCAAACAGCCAGGCTTCAGGAGTGGCCTATGTCACCAATAGATAACAGTGCTCTCAAAGGTTAAAATATACTCTAAAGGACCAGACACAATGAAAAGTTTAAATCTATTTAACAATAAATTATAAAAGAACATGAAAATACAAAATATCTATTTGCAGTAAACACCAGAGTGTCAGTCACAGGAAATATTAAAAATAACACATCTGGAAAAATTCACACAGTTACAGTAAAACAGTACTTAACTAATCTAGCTATATTTTCATAGGTTCATAGGTGTGTACAAGGTTAATGGCCCTGGAGCCTTTACAAGCCTAGCCCAAAAAAACTGCACAGGGACCATGCCACCTAATGTTAGTTCATAGTGCCCCTATCCAATAGGTGAACTGGAATGATCCCTGGAGTGAACTTTCTGTTACCCATCCACTCGTCAAGATTTTCCTTGAAATGGGCCAGTGAGGTGCTCTGCTTGACATGAATGAGAAGCTGATTCCAGAGTATGGGCAATCTTTGGGAGAGGAACCTGCCCCTCCAGCATATTGTGTTAATTGTGGTAATGAGGTTGTGATCTCTGAAGAGTGTGGCATGGGGGGATTGGGATTTCTTTAGGTGTAGCATTTCAAGTAGGGCTGGGTCGGACATGATCACCTCTAAGTAGATGATAAGAGACTGAGAACAGCTGAAGTTTCTTGAGTCTGTCCATGTAGGACATGTGTTTAAGGCCCAAGATCCTTTTTGTGAGGTACTTTTCTGGCCTCTCCAGCTGTTGTAGGTGTCTGATCAGGTACATGCTAAATGGGGCATTATATTCAATGATTGGTCTAATGAAGGATGAGTAGAGAGGGATGATGATCTCCTTCTTCCTGGATGCGAAACCTTTGGTTATAAGATGTGGCACATAAAAGGACTTTCTGACCACAGTGGCAATGTGGTGGTCAAAGGTGAAGTGGCTGTTGACCTGGGTGCCCAAATCTCTTATGGCCACTTCAGTGTTCAGTGGGCTCCCATCAACATGGTAATTTGTGGGAACTGAGTTTTTTCCAAAGGGAATGATAACACAGAGAGGCCCTTTTGTAGGATGTCTGCATCACTTGGGAGTTGATAATGACTCCTAGCTTGCAGTCATCAGCAAACATGGTCAGCCAAAGTCCTTCTGTGTTGGCCTGAACTTCTGAGAAGTAGATGCCAAACAGGAAAGGGCCCAGGACTGAGCCCTGTGGGACTCCACTCAGGGCTGGTCAACAGTCTGACTTGGAATCTGCAACTTTCACTCTGTGGGACTTCTCTGTGAGCCAATTTGCAACCCACCTAGTGATGTAAGGATTGATGCCTAGTTTGGTATATTTATAAATGATACCTGAGTGGGGAATGGTATCAAAGGGCTTGGCCAGGTCAAGGTAGGCTGTATGCATGGCCTTACCCTCATCCACAGTCTTGGTGACTACCTCTAAGAAGTAAACTAGGTTCAGCAGGCAGGATCTCCCCTTAACAAAGCCAAACAGTGTGGGGTCAAGAGTCTAGAGATTGCCTATATCTTTGTTAAGCAGATCCATGATGCTGCGCTCCATAGCTTTGCATACCAGACTCATCAGACTAATGGGGCAGTAGTTCCCAGGGTCCATAGTTGCTCCCCTTTTATGGAGTGGGATGACTGTAGCAGTGCACCATTCATTAGGGACATAACCTGAGGTAAGGTTGTGATTGAACAGGGCACATAGATGTCATGCCAGTTCATTTGGAGCTCATGTAGGAAGCAGCCAGGGATATTATCAGGTCCCATAGATGCTGCATTCTTGGCTTTGGACAATGGAGCTTTTATCTGTGCCGCAAAAATGGTGCGCACCAGGCTTTCTTCTGGTATTCTGATAGGGCCGTTGGGGGGGGGGGTAAAGCTGGCAGTGAAGCTGTCGGCCAGTATGTTGGCTGTAGTCTTTGGCTCAGTATAGGAGGTGCAATTGTGCAATAACTCAGATCAAATCTGGGTATTGCCTTTGAGGTTTTTGATATAGCTATAGAAGGCTTTGTGGTTGTTTTTGGTGTCAGCCACAATTCTGCCTTCATATCTGGCTTTAGAGGATTTAATAAGGGATCTCAGCTTTTTGTTGAGACTGATAAGGGAGGTTTTCCAGTCTTGTGACTTCATTTTTTTCTGCAACAGTTTCTTCCTTCTGTTGTAGAGTTTATTGATGGCTGGGGACCATCAGCTTGGCTTCCTCTTTTTGGAGGAGAGTGTCTTAGTTCTATTTGGTATAGCAAGGTCCATGCATTTGTGTACATGCTCGTACAGTGCATTGGTGTATGATTAAGTAGTCATGCAGCTATTTTCCATTGGCATGGATGCCGAGAAGTTAGCCATCTCTGCTCTTAGGAGCCCAAAGTCGGCTTTAGAGAAGTTTTCCAGGGTGGTCACCTTAGTGGGGGGTGTAGGTGAGATGGAGATTTCCATAGTGATCAGTTTGTGGTCAGATTTAACCAGGAAGGAATTGACTATAGGTGTGGAGCAATGGTCTCCCATGTTGGTGATAACCAGGTCAAGGATGTTTCTTCCTTTAGTGGGGGTCAGAATGAGGTGGTCCAGGGCATTGGAACTGATAAATTCCAGAAAGCGTTGTGCCTTTACATTGGTACTTGAATAGTTTTCCCAGTTGATGGAAAGGTAGTTGAAGTCACCCAGTATGAGAGTATTGGGTTGGACCTTGATAGATTCCAGGTGCTTAGGAATTTGGAGAGAGAGTCTAGGGACATGTTTGGGGTTCTGTAGCAGGTTATGACTTGTATCGCCATCTTACCCAGTGTTAGTTGTACATGGAGTATCTCAGATGCATTGTACTTAGCTACCAGTCTAAAGGTGTGCATATCCTTTAAGAATATGGAGACACCACCACATTTGAAACTTCCGGACGTATTCTGGGGCCAAAAGGAATGGAATGAGTTGTAGCCTGGGAGCGCAGGGCTGCTTTCTGCCTCTTTAAACCAGGTCTCCGTTATAGCACAGATGTCAACATTTTCCATTTTGAGGAGAACTTCAAGTGAGGGCATCTTGAGATTTAGACTTCTACCATTGAGCAGCATGACCCTCAGATTGCATTCATTTGTAGCTGTTATGGTGGAATTTTGGTCTTTGGAACACTGCCTAAAAAAGGCACTATAGCCAGCACCCAGAATCACAGGGGTGACAGATGCAGGCTGTCTGGCAAAGCATTAGGGTCTGTTGATCATGTTGTCCCAGGCAGACAGATACTGGATAAGGGAGCCACTTTTGAGATTTTAAGTATTTTTTCTCTGTTTATTTGCTAAGTTTTTCTGCATAGCTGCCTAGCTTGAGCATTTTCTGGCTTGTTAAACTTGATTTCTGTATTAGTAGCTGTATTTAGAGTACAACCAAAAGCTGTTTGTTGAATTTCCTGTTTGCACTTAATTTTAAATCGTTTTTTTCTTAAAACTTGCATATTTTCTGTCCTTGACCTAGCACTCTTGTGTGGGGTCATTTACTGCACTGTTATAACTTGATATTACTTGTGAACCTCTGCTATCTCTGTAAAAAAAAAAAATCTTGCTTTTCCCACTTTTCTGAGAGTTAAAAAAGTTCAGTTACAGGCTTGCTGTTCCTGAACTGTTTGAAAGTTTCTGTGAGGCCATTTTTGCTTGGGCTGAAGGAGGGTCTCTCTGTGATCAGTGGCAGTGAATAACATTGAGCAGCTTCCCTGCCCCCCCGTAGAGGTGGTTACTGACTTGAAACTGTAGTTTTATTGGCCATTTTGGGTCTATTCCTGCTTCTTTCCAGCCCCTGCTATTAAGCACGCTTTAACGTGCTTTAGCGCGGAGTTGCCACTAGAGCAGCATCGGGCAGCGGTTAAACAAGGTTAAACTCTTTCTGGCTCCAGAAAGTCTGTTCTTCAATTTTTCCCTTAGAACTGCTCTGTTAGGAACCTAAACAGTTTACACCTTCACTAAAAAGTGCAGCACTTGTTCCAAATAGCTTTTTCTTCTCAAAAAGCTCAGCACTTGTCTTATAAGCATATCCCTTGTCTTATAAGCATTCTCTTTGCAGGTCAAGCACTCCTATATTATACAAATCTCTCACTAGCAAACCCCCCAGGAGTGCCCACTTCCCTGCTAAGCCCACTACTTTTCTGTCTCATACCACCTCATAATTCTTTCTAGCATGTCGAAGGGTCAGATGCTGGCGTCCTCTCCTGCCCAGTTGGTGAATCTGGGAATTCTGAGACAATGTTACAATTGCCTCATGTACACGGACAACCCTCTCCTCCTCCCACGTAACACTAACACTTGTGAGAGATGCAGCTATTTAGCCAGACTGGAGGCTGAGCTCTCTCATCTCAGGACTGGCAAGACCAGGCAGGAGGAGAAGGCAACTACACACACCACAATACCAGTCTCACATAACTCGACCACACCACTGAATCAAACACATAAACACACTAAGACATACTCGGAGGCTCTGAGTAAAAATTTACCTAAACAGCAGAGGCCTCCAAAGCAGACACCCAAGCAACTGCAAACTCAATACACCACACAAACAACACATAAACAACAAAATCAGTGTGCAAAGCAGTCACTGCCCTTAAGGCCAAATGCAACACCAAACATACTTGTCATAGGTGACTCCATAGTCAGACACACTGACGTCCCGCTAACCAGACTGAGTAAGGAGAAGGTCACAGTAAGCTGCCTGTCGGGCGCTAGAATCCGCCACATAACGCAAGCACTCAGGTCTCTCAACAGCAGGTACAAGTACGACTCAGTCATTGTCCACGCTGGTGTCAACGACCTGAGACATACCTCCTTGGACTACATGAAAAGAGACATTGAGGAGCTCTCTGATTATGTAGCCCAGGCAGGTATGACCCTGACCTTGAGCAGTATCCTACCTTCACCTAGAATGATGCCACAATACAGTGATAAGATGATCAGCTTTAATAATTGGCTTAAATTCTGGTGTCATTCAAAGGGGATCCAATGTCTGTCTGCCTGGGATGACATGCTGGACAAGCCACGCTGCTTCGCAAGGGACGGCTTGCACCTGTCACCCTAGGCTTCCGGATATTGGCAAAGGCTCTTGCCACCCCATAGTGCCTTTTTAGGCAAGGCTCAAATTCTAAACCTACCACCCTAGAACACAAAAAGGAAAAAAACTAAGGGTAATGCTGCTCAATGCCAGAAGTCTCAATCTCAAGATGCACGACTCGAGGCCCTTCTCAGTATGGAGAACATCGATGTCTGTGCTGTGACAGAAACCTGGTTCAAGGCTCCTGAGAGCACCCCAGCACTATCAGGTTTCACCTCATATCATGCGTTCCGGCCCCAAAATCCCGACAACACCAAGAAAGGAGGGTGTCCATATTCATAAAGGACACCCACACCTCAAGGTTGGTGGCAATGCACGATGCATCGGAGACCATCCAGGTGCAATTAACCATAGGCAAGACTGCTCTGCAATTTGTAGCATGTTACAGGCCACCCTCTCAAACTCAGGAACCTCACATGGCCTTCCTGAAAACATTGGAGGGATAAATGTATCTCCAAACACCATCATACTAGGTGATTTCAACTACCCTAATATAGACTGGGAACACTACTCAAGCCCAAACACTCTAGCCCAAAGGTTCCTGGAGTTCATAAACTCAAATGCCATGGAACAACTAGTCACCATCCCCACAAGAGGAGAAAACATACTTGATCTCATCATCACGAACATGGGATCACAATGTTCAACACCGGAAGTATACCCCTCACTGGTGAGATCAGATCATAAACTAATCTCGCTGGAGGTCCTCATCCCGCCCCACCTGAAATAAAAAGACCACAGTGAAAAACTTCTCAAAAGCCGACTTCACACTTCTAAAAACTAGCGTGGTCTCCTTTAAGGCCCCTGAGCCAGTGGTAAACATTACTCAAACCGCTGAATCACTTACAAATGCCTTCTACCAGCACCTATAGGACTGCATGGATCAGGCAATCCCAAACAAAATTAAGACTCTTTGTACCAAAGGCAAGCGTCCAGTCTGGTGGACCCCAGCCATAAACAAGCTCTACAACAAAAGGAGGAAGCTACTACAAGATAGAGCAAAATCCTTGAAAGGTAAGACACCTTTGATCATTATAAGTAAAAAACTAAGAGCTCTCATAAAATCATCCAAGGCAAATTTTGAGAGAAAAATCGCCAAGGACTCAAAAGACAATCATAAGGCCTTCTTTAGCTATGTTAGAAACCTAGGAGGAAACTCCCAGATATGCTCAGAATTAGTTCAAAATGATATGAAGATTACTGAACCTACACACATTGCCAACATACTGGCTGACAGGTTCAGTGCAAACTTCCCCCCAAAAGGAGAGATATCTATACCAGAGGATTGTAGCCCCCCAAACATCTCCAATGCCCAGGTGAGAACTGCCCTCTCCAAGGCAAAAAACACAGCATCCATGGGACCGGATGGTGTCCACGGCTGTGTGCTCCACGAACTCAATGAGGAATTAAACCCGCAGTTAGGACAGCTGTATAATCTTAGCCTCACCTCAGGATACGTACCCAAGGAGTGGCGCACGGCGACTGTGGTCCCACTTCACAAGGGCGGTGCCTCCACCGACCCTGGTAATTACCGTCCCATTAGCTTGACAAGCCTTATCTGCAAAGCCATGGAGAGGATCATAATGGAACTCATAAATAAAGACATAGGGAACTTGCAGACTTTGGATCCAACCCAGTTTGGCTTTGTCAAAGGCAGATCATGCCTTTTAAACTTGGTTGACTTTTTCGAGACAGTCACCAAGGCCATTGATGAGGAAAGGCAGTCCATACAGCCTACCTCGACCTGGCAAAGGCCTTCGACACAATACCCCACTCAGGTATCATCGAAAAACTCATCAGCTTGAATGTAAACCCATACATCACAAGATGGGTTGCAAACTGGCTAAGTGACAGAACCCACAGGGTCAGAGTTGCTGGAGCCATGTCAGACTCAAAGCCTGTCACAAGTGGTGTCCCACAGGGCTCAGTCCTGGGTCCACTCTTGTTCGGCATCTACTTTTCTGAAGTACAAGCAAACACAGGAGGGTTATGGCTGACAAAGTTTGCAGATGACTGCAAACTGGGCGCCATAGTCGAAAACGCATCTGACACAGATATCCTTCAGAAGGGCCTCACAGAAATGGATAACTGGTGCCAGAGCCATGGCCTAAAGTTAAACGCCAAGAAATGCATAGTCATACCCTTCGGGAAAAACAAGGTTACCCCTAGCTACCATATAGGTGGCAATCCACTGAGCACAGAAGAAGTCATCAGGGATCTGGGGACCCAGGTTGACAGTAGCCTTTCATTTGACACTCATGTTGCTAAAGTAGTTAGGAAAACCTTCTACATTGATCATGAAGGGATTCACATCTAGATCAAGGGAGGTCATCGTCCCCCTGTACTCATCACTCATTAGACCTATGATTGAGTACAATGCCCCATTCGGAATGTATCTGACCCGACACCTGCAGCAGCTGGAAAGGCCCCAAAAGTTCCTCACCAAAAGGATAAAGGGTCTCAAAAATATGTCTTATGCTGCCCGACTGAAAGAACTCCAGCTCTATTCAGTCTCATACCGCTTGCTCAGAGGTGACCTGTGCCTGACATATAAGGCCATGTCAAACCCAGATTTGATGAATATGTTTCACCTCAAAAAATCTAGATCCCTCAGAACCACAAGGGCGGAGACTTAAACCTTGACACGGTTATTAATAGAACGTGCTGGAGGGACAAATTCATCACCCAGAGACTCCCTATGCTGTGGAACAAAATCCCGGTACATGTGAGGCAGAGCACCTCGCTGGCCTTGTTCAAGAGGAATCTTGACCAATGGATGGGAGATCGCAGATATACCCCAGGGATTACTTCAGTGTCACTGCTTGACAGAGGCACAGCAAAATAATAGGCATAGTTTTATTCAAACTAAAGGGGTGGCGAAAGCCACATAACTATGGGCTAGGCTTATAAATGCCCTTGGGCACATAGCCTAGTATAAACCTATGAACCTATGAACCTTAGAATGACACCAGAAACTTAGCCGATTGTTGAAGTCAATCATTTTCTGCTGATACTGTGGTATCATTCTGGGTGATGGTGGAATACTGCTCAGGGCTAGGACTACATAATCTGAGAGTTAAATCACATCTCTTTTCATGTAGTCCAGGTAGGTATGTCTCAGGTCATTCACACCTACATGGACAATGACAGAGTCATATTTGTACTTCTTGTGGAGTGACCTGAGTGCATGTGTTATGTGGCGGATCCTGGAACCTGATAAACAACTGACTGTCACTTTCTCATTGTTCAACCTAATGAGTGGGACATCAGTGTGCTTCACAACTGAGTCTACTATGATTAGTGCATTGGGCAAAGTGTTTTGCCTTAAGGGCTTGGATTGAGGGGCACACTGTGGTGGTAAGCTACGTGTTCTGGCATTGGTGTTGTGTTGTGGTGGCCCAGGGAATTTCTGTCTCCGGAGTCTCTGTTGTTTGGGTAAATTTTTATTGAGAGCCTCCATGAAGGTGGGTGTATGGTTCATGTTTCTATGTGTGGGTTGTGATGGTTTGTGTTTGGGAGGGCTGGCTGTGCTGTGTAGTGAGTTGCAGGGGTTGATCTTCTCCTCTTGACAAGCTAGTCCAGTCTTGGTTGGAGCGTGCACTGCTTCCAGTTTGGTGATGTAAGTGCATCTTTTACAGGTATGAGTGTTGGGAGGTAAGAGGAGAGGGTTGTCTGTGTATATTAGACAGCTGCCACTCTGTCTCAGAATGGCCAGGTGCAACAGGTTAGTAGGAGAAAGCACAGGAAATTGCCCTACAATCATATTAGGAGGGGTGGTCATAACTAATAAGTACTGGTGCTGTTACTGCGTAGGAACAGCTAGTGCCGATAGCACCTAAGTGTGCTACAATAAATGCTACAAAAGCCTGTTAAAGTGCTAGCCAATTAAGCAAAATGAAGTGCAAGAAGTAAAAGCAAGCACATTCTAAGGGGAAAATTGAAGAGCAGACTTTCTGGAACCAGTAATAGTTTACCTCAGCTGAGCGCCGCAAACACGGGCTTTTAAACCAGAAAGTTGAAAGGGATGGAAAAAATGCCCAAATGACCAATAAACTACAATTTCTGGACCAGAAACCACTCCTCTTGTGGTAGATAGGCTACATAGTGCTTACAACTCCCACTAATAAGCTAGAAGGCTTCCCTCCAACACAGAAAGGTCTGGGGTCAGAAACTTACAAAATAGTCCTGGATACAGCAAATCTGTATCTGGACTACACTAGTTACAGGAAAGGCAGGAAACAAGCTTAGAACTTTTTTTTTGTTTTGTTTTGTTTTTGCAGAAAAACAGTTAGAACAGTAGCAAAAACATGATCTAAAAATACTATTCTCTGGTCACTTACTGGAGCAAGGCAAGATGAAGTAGGTGAGAGATCCTTCTTTGTCAGGTTACATAAATAGACTGCAGTGAGACTACAGTCCCAGGTAATATTAAAACATTATTTCTGTACAGAATTGCATCACATACAGCTGGTCATCTGAGATCTGGCTCCATGCACCCCCCAATGCTAGAAACTGCCAGGATTTAGCACCTCCATATCAAGAATACACACACAAGAGCTTTCCTTGGTTCTGGTGCAACTTCTGGAAGTCATAAAACAATTACAAACTTCTACTCCACCTACAGAAACTAATAAACCATGATTCTTAGAGACATTCATCTCTGGTTTCATTCAAAACTGTGAGATAACATCTTTATGGCCTAGGCCCACTAATTTATTTTCTTACTATTTCTCAAAGTCAGGTGGACTGAGATTAACCTCTTCTCTTCCAGTATCATCCATTACAATGTATTCATTTCGATAGTTAGAATGCATGCATTTAATCAGTTACTACATGCATGTATATTTCTTTACTGTCAGCATGACCCACTGTTGGTACATTTTAACACAATCAGCTTTAAAGTACATTTTTCAATGCAAGCATCTGTACAAATTAGTTTGATATACAAATGGCATATAATTCTTTACAAAATTCCAGCTAGCTCTGCTGGCATATGTCACACATCCACTGCCCTACTTCTCCTGGCATAGCTGGCAATACTGACGAGCCTGATCTGCAAGGCCATGGAACGTATTATCATGGAACTTATAAACAAAGACATTAGCAACCTTCAAACACTGGACCCCACCCAGTTTGGGATCATGAAGGGCCGATCCTGCCTCCTGAACCTGATTGATGTCTTCAAATCAGTCTCCAGAGCTGTGGACGAGGGTAAGGTGGTCCACATAGCCTATCTGGACCTCATCAAGGCCTTCGACACCATCCCCCACTCTGGAATCATAGATAAACTTACTAAGCTGGGCATTAATTCCTACATCACTCGATGGGTTGCCAACTGGCTTACTGACATAACCCACACTGTAAAAGTAGATGACTCCAAATCCAGCTCCAGACAAGTGACAAGTGGAGTACCTCAGGGTTCAGTCCTGGGACCGCTCTTGTTTGGCATCTACTTCTCTGAAGTACAGGTCAACACTAAGGGACTCTGGCTAACAAAGTTTGCATGTGACTGCAAACTGGGAGTCATTACTGAATCCCCAAATGATGTGGATATTCTACAAAAGGGCCTTACAGAAACAGATGTTTGGTGCCAGAGCCATGGGCTCAAGCTCAATGCCAAGAAATGTATAGTTATCTCCTTTGGGAAAAAAAAACATGTACCCATGAATTACCACATAGGTGGAAGTACACTAAACATCAAAAGTGTGATAAGAGACTTAGGGACACAGGTAGACAGTGGTCTCACCTTTGATAACCACATCGCCACAACAGTCAGAAAATCATTCTATGTGGCACACCTCATCACTAAGGGCTTTTCATCCAGAAAAAAGGAGGTCATTGTCCCACTGTACTCATCCCTCATTAGACACATTATAGAATACAACACCCTGTTTGGTAGGTACCTCTCAAGACATCTGCAAGAACTGGAAAGGCCGCAGAAATACCTCACTAAAAGAATCACAGGCCTAAAGCAGATGCCCTATGCTGACCATCTAAAATAACTCCAGCTGTACTCTGTCACATATCGTCTACTCAGAGGTGAACTCTGCTTAACATACAAGGCCATGTCAAACCCAGAGCTGTTGGACATGCTACATTTAAAGAAATCTCAATCCCTCAGAGCCACATGCTCCAGGGATCTAAACCTTGTCATCACAATGAACAAAATGTGCTGGAGGGATAGGCTCCTGACCCAGAGACTCTCCAGACTCTGGAATAGACTGCCCATACATGTCAAGCAGAGCACCTCTTCGGCCCTCTTCAAAAGGAACCTTGACAATTGGATGGGAGATAAGAAATTCACCCCAGGGATCACGTCAATCGCCCTGCTAGACAGGAGTCCAGGGAAGTAAATATTGTTGGAAGAAATAGCCAGAGAATTGTTATCGCTAGGTTTGTATAGGCCCTAGGGCCGATAGCCTAGTACCAACCTATGAACCTATACCTCACATTGTCATACTGGGTACCCTCCTAACTCCATCTGTGTCTTGATATCCGGTCTGTAAAAATCCTAAGGTAGTCAAAGACCTGCAGCATCCATTCTGAATGAATTTGATTAATGTTAAAAATGTGGAAATACATTCATACAGAGATTAGATTACATTCAAAAGCAGCTGACGTACCCCAAATCTTTACAAGTCTTCTGCCAAATCATGTTGACTTGCATCATCATAAGCCTTGGTATGTATATTGAATTAACTAACACCTGCAACTACTCTTATTATGCAAACCAAAGTGCTAGTCTGCCATTCCATGACATGAATGAAATGAACAGTATTCATCCTCAGTCTGAGGTTCATTTACTGGCTAGAGTTTCATCTCCAGTATTCTGGCTTAGGTTTTTCTAGAGAGACTAAGGAGTGTGAGCCCTCATTATTATGAACATACTTCCCAGACCCTTTTTTTAAAGATGGAGGCTACCACACCAGTTTGTTAGTTTAGAGGTACTGCACCTAACTTTCGTTCAACATAGATGAAACATGTTTGTCATGCAACCCCAACTCTGTCCAGTACTTTTGATATCTTTGAGAAGATATAATCCAAATCTGCTACCTTACAGTTAAGACCTTTTACTACCTGAGTGACTTCAGCTACAATAATGGCTCCCAACCTACTAAAGATTTTACTTACAGTCTCTTACAGGATGCATGTCTACATGGTTAAAGAGTTCCACAAAATGTTTCTGTTTCCTTCTGATAGTCTCTTCAGTAGTCTTGAACATTTCATTACCTATTGGAGTCACTTAGTAAAGTCAGGATATCCCTTAAAGAGTATTGCCTAGAACAGTACATCCTCAGCTTGACAGCTTTCTTCACTGAAGTTACGGCATAATTTCTACCAGCTATAGTTACCATTGTTACAGTCACTAAGCATACTCTGTCTGGTTCCTTGCTATCACCTCTACTACTGAGTCTTGAACCTGGTCCTTCTGAACTCCATGCCTCCAGTCTCACTCAGAACATAGATTAATTCATTTCAGAATGAGAAGCTGAACTCATCTCACAAAGAAACTTCCATCACATCCTTCAGGTTTTGTCAAGAGATCTTTACGGTTCATTATGGCCTCCCATCTGTCCAGCATCCTGCTCAACAATTGTAGCTTTAAGTTAAATGGAGACCAGCTGCAACTCTGCCTTCTCTTCATCATGTGTGCTGTGAAATATGGCCAAAATCTGGCTAAATGAACAAAAGCCTAATGATAGACCTTTGCAAAAAGAGGTCTTATAGAATGAGCTTCCTTGTGTTGGTATTTGCTATGGATAGTCAATTTGCTTTGAAATCCAGTAAAAACTCACCATTCAAGTTCATATCCATCTGGCTGTGCCTCCAAATTATTTCTTCCAGTTTTATATCTGCTATTCTCTAAATGAGCACTGAAGTCTTCCATTAAACTAGTCTACAGAGTTGATAGGAAGCCTCAGCTTGAGCATCTCACGAAGTTCTTCTAAAAGGCTGAATGTGATTTACAACTGTTCGTAGCATAAACACAAACAGTTGTCTCAGTTTCCCACTCTGTGACTTGCCACTGCATTGCAGGAACACACTCATTAACTATAAACAAACCTGGCTTTATAGTCTTCAACCAAGGACTTGAGAATGCCACGTCCACATCTTAATGGCTATCAAGAAAAGCTCCTGCAAAAAAAGAAAGAAACCACTCTCTGTTAAGAATTATGATTCGCAAGACTATGTGGTGGATACAGATGTGTCTCACTATATCTGGATACGTTTCCTCCTCTGGCATCACCTGAGCCTCCCTTCTTGCCAACATGGTGATATTTGTTATCTCTAAAGCCAACGTGATGCAGTTTAGTCTAAGCTATGCTGACTGTTTTAATCTCTTGCTTCTCATGTTAGCTGGATCTTCTGCCTGTATATTACTAATTTCTCTTCTGCTAAGGAGCAGTCCTGGATTTAAGAAAGGTTAAAAGGATAATACCCTTTACAAAGAATGTTGTTAAAATATCTGTTGAATACTATTGTTCTCTGTGCTATAAATACAATGCAAGCTTATTCACTACTTCCACCAGATAGTTCATTGGTTACCACAACAGCTATGGGATACTGTAGCAGTATAGAATAATTTCTACCAGCTATGTGGAATGTCCTCCATCTTAGCTCATGTTACAGCTGCTCTCTTCACTTCCTGTCATCCTGGGAATCTTACTGAAACAGCCTTACTCAAGTTACCCAATATCTTTGGTAAGATCATTTATAAGATACTCCTACAAAGACATCTCAAATAATGCCGTTGGTTTTCATTGGAGCCTGGATGATCATCAAGAAGTAGTCTGACTTTTATAAAACTCTTACACCTGACTGAATAGCTGCTTCCCACAATCCCCCTATATTCACTGCATATTTTTTCCATAAATGGACTATCTAGGTACCTTAATAATAATAATGTTAACAATTTGTATGTTTATTTGTTTCTTTGTTGGCCTGATTTGTTTTGTTAACTAGGATGCCAAGCTATGCCAAGCCCATTTTCAAGGTGGGCTTTGGAGAAGAACTCCAAGAGTTGATACAAAGAAGTGTGCATTTAGAGAATCACAACTGAGTAACTATAGTAATAAGCCAAGAAAGGCAAAGACAAAAATGAAGGCTATGGATAGTTACATCTGATGCTACACTGTATGCATTACATGGTAGACTGGCTCTATTGCACAGAAGAATAGAGCCTGGACTGCAATCCAGGTGACTGGAGTTCAACTAGCAGCCCTGGCATTGGAGGAGACTACCTCAATCATATTAGTGAGGGTGTATCTGAGAATAGCCACGTTAGATATATTACCCGGTTCGATACCAGAACTGATGGGGTAATGAACATTGTTAAGAACAATTGGGGCATTCTGCAAGCTTTACCATATTTAGAAAAGTATATTGGAAGTAGTCCGCATTTTTCCTTTAGACAAAGCAGAAATCTGAAGCAACGGTTGTATTATAAGGAAGTTAGTACTTTGAAACAGTTGTGAAAAACTAATGAGAAGGACACTAGTGGCACAATTGTGTAAACTGTAAATATATTTTACAAAGTACTGTGTTTATTCACCCAGTTAGTAAGATAAAGTCAGAGGCGCCGGAAACTGTTGAAGGTTGGGGGGGTAGAGGGTGAGAGGGGCACTTAGTGATCTAAAAAGGGCAATTTTTTAAAATATTTACTACCACAACATAGATTCACTTGGACAATATTTTAAGCTTAGTCAATTTCCCATTTGGTACTTGAATTAACATTTCCTGATTGGTCTTACCTATCCCATGGCTGATAATTGTACATTAGCCCTAGTGAGAATAACTGATCATACCATAGATAATTTGAGGAGACCCATGTAAAGGATGCAGCATTTAAGAACTGCCTCTACCTATTAGTGGCATGAGGGGCAGTCCTGGAGTACATTTTCTCTTACCCATCCTTAGATCCAAGTTGCTTTGGAATATGGACAGGGATGAACTCTGTTTTACTTGAATGGATAGTCTGTAACCCCCTGCCACTCCAGCAGTAGCCCTCTCCCCAGCCACTCCAGTGTTCCATTACTTGGCTGTTTCTCCTCAGTTACCATAAACACTGTTCAAACCTGTCAGCATGCATACTGTTTTCTTATCTACTTCTACAATGATTCAGAAATTGAAATAAAATAGCACAAACATTGAGTCATTTGCTAAACAAATAATACAGTCTCACAATGAAAACAGACTTAGCATGAGCAGTAAAATTCACTGCCCTTGAAACTCACATTCATTGAAATGGCATGAAAACCCACATTCATTTTGCATCTGGCCAGTGGAGGACTAAGCTTACCCCTGGGTTGTTTTCAAACCATAGGCACCTTACATATTTTTAGGGCCATGTATGCGTTCTTTGATTCACCTTCCTGATTGTATTAAATTATATTCCTTGTATAATACAATGTATGAACCAATAATGACAAAACTATCCATTTCAGAAAATTTCAGCCATAAAAGGCCACTCAAACTTCTGTCATTACAATCCGCCAATATCAGTAAATATGCAAAATCTCTGCAGAAGTAAAGTCATCTAAATAATTCCAAATTAAAGGATCTGTAACTAATGAAGAGGTTGCTGCTAGCAAACAACTTTATATTTCATTGTTTCATCTAGAAATAAAGTGCCTGTTGCCCTTGAAGAATGCATTGCCTATGTTACAATAAAAAAATGATAAGCTAGTAATATTACAATAGGGAATGGATGGCAAACTGATAGCATGTTCATAGTTACTAGGTAAGTCCTCCAAATGAGGACATTCATAGGACTGCAGCACCCACTCCCTTTAAAGTACAACACAGTACAATATCAGCGATCCATTTGATTACTGTGGGAGTAGAACCCACAGCCTTCTGCATCAAAAGCAAGTATGCTACCTGTTGTACTAACAATGCAAGAAGACATTGCATAAATAGACCTAAACTTCTCGTCCCCTGAAGCTCTCAGCTCCTTGTAAAATCCACTTGACACTCAACTAAATCTCTCAACTTCGCAGGACAAGAAATCTGTAAAAAGCCAAAGTTTAGTTTGGGGGGTGGGTAAAGGTCCAAAACCAGGGACACATTTTAAACATTGCTTGTATAATCTAAAAAGTTGTTAAAATAATGTGTTTTGTCTTGCCATGTGCTTCCTGAAAGATAGAAAGACTGAAACTTAAAGAGCTATCATTAGTTAGTGGCTTCAGTTCTCACTAATTTGCTAGAAAACCACACATTTTAAGAGGAACAGACCAAAAATATGAGCCAAATATTCTGTGAAAATCTGAACAGTTGAGAGCTATGGACTCAAATCATTGAATCAGAAGTGGTGGTATGGGTAGAGAATTCAGGCTCTTGTTTCTTGTACCTAAGGTACAGGGTTTGAGCCTGAGTAACACCAACCACCAGGTATACGTAACTGGGGAATTACACACACACACACACACACACACACACACACACACACACACACACACACACACACACACACACACACACACTTTGGCTTGGAAAGCAGCAGGGGACATGACTTGGAAACACACTCACAGGGTGTGGCTTGGATAGCAAGGAAAGCAGCAGGGGGGGTGGCTTGGATGACAAGGAAAGCATCCCGACAGGATTTTTTATTTAATTTCACCAACAAAGACCTGAAGCTACTAAAATCAGATTCTGGAAGTTATAAGCTACAAGTTGGTGTAATTTGTAAGCAAAAATTTATATTTTCCTGTCAAACTTTCAAATAGAAGGGACATTCAATCCACATTCACAAATGAAGAAGAGCAGCTCCAGATTTTCTCAGCAAGAAACTCCAGTGAAGAAAGAAATACTGGCAATCCTACAGTTCAAGACCTGGTGGATAAAATAGACAAATTAAACTTAAAAGTGGACAATATAAAAAAAGATACCACCAAACAAATAACTTTATTAAATGAAGTCCTTAAACAACAAACTGCCCAGATTGCTGCTTTGGAAGATTCTGTAACATATCTAGTCTATAGGTTAACAGAAAGAGAGAAAAACATAGACTTTCTTCTTTAAGAAAACACCAGTCTCATTGAAAAGATAGACAACACTGAGAATAGAACCAGGAGAAAATACATAAGAATCTATGGCATCTCGGAGCAGATGGAGGGGGACAATATGATTAATTTTCTGACTTCTTGGATTCCTAAAATCCTACACCCACCTGAAGCACTATCCTTTGGGATAGAAAGGTCTTTAACTACAATTTCTGTATCCAGTAGAAATACCTGTCCAGGATCTATTATTATAAGATTTATCTCCACTCAAGACAAAGACCTTGTTTTAAGAACCCATCTTTTAAGAATCCCACTTCTGACACCACAACTGGAAAGGCCACAGAAATACCTCACTAAAAGAATCACAGGCCTAAATCAGATGCCCTATGCTGACCACCTTAAAAAACTCCAGCTATACTCTCTCGCATATCGTCTACTCCATGGCGATCTCTGCTTAACATACAAGGCCATGTCAAACCCAGAGCTGTTGGACATGCTACACTTAAAGAAATTCCAATCCCTCAGAGCCACATGCTCCAGGGATCTAAACCTTGTTATCACAATAAACAAAACATGCTGGAGGGATAGGTTCCTGACCCAGAGACTCCCCATATTCTGGAATAGACTGCCCATACATGTCAAGCAGAACACCTCTTTGGCTCTCTTCAAAAGGAACCTTGATGATTGGATGGGAGAAAGGAAATTCACCCCAGGGATCACGTCAGTTGCCCTGCTAAATAGGGGCCTAGGGAAGTAAATAGTGCGGGAAGAAATATTCAGTTCATAGGTTCATAGGTTGATACTAGGCTATCTGCCCTAGGGCATTTACAAGCCTAGCCAGAGTGTGTTTGGCTTTCGCCACCCTTTTAAATGAGTTTACTATACCCTTTTAAGGTTAGTTTACTGTGCCTCTGTCTAGCAGTGACGCAGAAGCGATCCCCGGGGTAAACCTACGATCTCCCATCCACTCGTCAAGATTTCTCTTGAAGAGAAGCAGTGAGGGGCTCTGTCTGACATGGACTGGGATTTTATTCCAGAGTGATGGGAGTCTCTGGGTTATAAATCTGTCTCTCCAGCATGTTCTATTAATTTCTGTGCTGAGGTTTGAGTCCCTCAAGTGCGTAGCAATAAGGGATTTGGATTTTCTGAGGTGGAGCATGTCCATTAAATCTGGGATTGACATGGCTTTATACGTCAGGCACAGGTTGCCTCTGAGTAGGCGGTATGCAACTGAGTATAGCTGGAGTTTCTTTAACCGGGCAGCATAGGTCATCTGTTTGAGTCCCTTGATCCTCTTGGTGAGGTACTTTTGGGGTCTTTCCAGTTGCTGCAAGTGTCGGGTAAGGTACATCCCAAATGGGGCATTGTATTCTATTATGGGCCTGATGAGTGATGAGTAGAGGGGCACAATGACATCTCTTGATCTAGATGTGAACCATTTCATGATAAGGTGGGCTATATAGAAAGTCTTTCTAACCACTTTGGCGACGTGATTGTCAAAGGAAAGATTGCTATCCACTTGGGTCCCCAAATCCCTAATTACTTCTTCCGTGCTTAATGGATTACCACCTATGTGGTAATTTGTGGGCACTTTGTTTTTCCCAAAGGGGATGACTATGCACTTTTTGGCATTTAGCTTTAGGCCATGGTTCTGGCACCAGTTATCTATCTCTGTGAGACCCTTTTGGAGGATGTCTGTGTCAGTTGGAGAGTTGATTATGGCACTCAGTTTGCAGTCATCTGCGAACTTGGTCAGCCATAGTCCTCCCATGTTAGCCTGTACCTCAGAGAAATATATACCGAACAAGAGAGGTCCCAGGACTGAGCCTTGTGCGATGCTACTAGTAACTAGTTTAGAGTCTGACATGGCTCCCGCAATTCTGACCATGTGGGTTCTATCCTTGAGCCAGTTTGCAACCCATCTTATGACATAGGGGTTGATATTTAAGCTGGAGAACTTATTTATTATGCCTGAGTGGGGTACTGTGTCAAAGGCTTTTGCGAGGTCCAGATAGGCTGTGTGGACTACCTTCCCTCCATCTATGGCCTTGGTGACTGTTTCAAAGAAGTCAACCAGGTTCAGGAGGCAGAATCTGCCCTTAACAAAGCCAAATTGGGTAGGATCCAGTGTCTGCAGGTCCCCAATGTCTTTGTTTATGAGCTCCATGATGATCTGCTCCATAGCTTTGCAGACTAGGCTAGTCAAACTTATGGGGCGATAGTTTCCAGGGTCTGTTGAGGCACCGCCTTTGTGGAGTGGGACCACTGTTGCTGTACGCCACTCCTTGGGTACATATCCTGTACTAAGGCTGAAGTTGAACAGTAACTTTATATGAGGTTTTAGCTCTTCTTGGAGCTCGTGTAGGATGCAGCCCGGGACACCGTCGGGTCCCATTGATGCTGTGTTTTTTGCCTTGGAGAGGGCAGTTCTCACCTGAGCATCTGAAATGTCAGGGAGGTGACTCTCTGCTGGGATAGATATTTGCTCTTTTGGGGGGAAGGGGGGGAGAAGTTTGCACTGAACCTGTCTGCCAGGATGTTGGCTATGTCTGTGGGTTCAGTGTATTTTTTGTCATTTTGTATTAACTCTGAACATATCTGGTAGTTGCCTCCCAGGTTTCTAACATAACTAAAGAAGGCCTTGTGATTATCTTTGGTGTCCTGTGCAATTTTTCTCTCGAAGCTGGCCTTGGATGATTTTATGAGGGACCGTAGTTTTTTGCTAGTACTGATCAGAGATGCCTTCCCTTTTAGGGATTTAGCTCTATCATGTAGTAGCCTCCTCCTTTTGTTGTAAAGTTTATTTATGGCTGGGGTCCACCAGATTGGATGTCTGCCTTTGGAGGATTGGGTCTTGGCTTTATTTGGGATTGCATGATCCATGCATTCCTGAAGGTGTCCATAGAATGCGTTTATAAAGGTTTCTGCAGTTTGGGCCGTAGTTTTTGCTGGCCCGGGGGCTTTGAAGGATGTCACCTCGGTTTTGAGAAGTGTGAAGTTAGCTTTTGAGAAATTTTTCACTGTGGTTTTCTGGGCTGGGGGTGGAGTCGGGATGTGGATGTCCAGTGAGATTAATTTATGGTCCGATCTTACCATTGAGGGATATACTTATGGTGTGGAACATAGAGTCCCCATGTTGGTGATGATCAGGTCCAGTATGTTTTCCTCCCTTGTGGGAGTGGTGACTTGTTGTTCCATAGCATTTGAGTTTATAAATTCAAGGAACCTTTGGGCTAGGGCATTGGGGCTTGTGTAATGCTCCCAGTCTATGTTTGGGTAGTTGAAATCACCCAGTATAATGGTGTTTGGAGAGACTTTCATATTCTCCAGTGTTTTCAGGAAGGCTGAGTGAGGTTCCTGAGTTTGGGAGGGTGGTCTGTAGCAGGCTATAAACTGAAAGGCAGTTTTGCCCACTGTTAGTTGCACATGGACAGTCTCAGCTGCTTCATGCAGTGCCACTAACCTGGAGATGTATCTTTGACAAGTATGGATACTCCCCCTCCTTTTGTGGTTCAGTCTGAGTTTTGGGGCCGAAAAGCATGGTATGAGGTATAGCCTGGTAGTGCTGGGGTGCTCTCGGGAGCCTTGAACCAGGTTTCTGTTACTGCACAGATGTTGATATTCTCCATACTGAGGAGAGCTTCGAGTGCGTGCATCTTGAGGTTTAGAGTTCTGGCATTGAGTAGCGTTACCCTTAGTTTCTTTTTCCCTTATTAGAATTAGTTAGTTATTAGAATTGTTATGGCTAGGCTTGTATAGGCCCTAGGGCTGACAGCCTAGTACCAACCTATGAACCTATGAACTGCCTGGTCCCTTGCTCCATTAAAAATTGGTGGCCAAACTATCATGTTTGACAACAAATTTTCACCCCTTGTTATGTCCAAATAGAGAGCATGTGTCCCTCTAATAAAATCATTAAAAAGGAAGTAATCAAAGCACAACTCATATTCCCAGTAAGAATAAGACTATCCCTGCCAGAAAGAAAGAAAGGTTTTGACTCTCTCGAAGAGGCATCCACATTTGTCCAGAAAAAAACTTTTAAGTCAACCCAAACCCTTGGATTCTTCAATGAACTTAAAAAGACAAACTTCAAACAAATGAGTGGACTATTAAAGAAAAAAACCCCAGAGAAAATGATTATACATAACTTCATATTTCATGTTAGTTTTTGTTTTCTCCCTTCTAAATAATGTGGAATCATACACAGAAGATAGTTTAACTTTTTTCTCTCCTATTATCCTTCCCACAACGATGCCAACTTTATAAATAATATATATTACTCAAAATTCAAGTAAATCAAAATCTTATCCAACTGTGAACTACAATTTATACTTTCATCTCTTTATATACATGGTGTAGCACTAGTGAAATGGTATAACATCACTTACTCATTTCATATATTTATATATATTTCTTTTATATCCTATACTTATTTCTTCATGTATGTGCCTTCCCTTTCTGTTTTAGTCCTAGTGTCATAGTATTTAATCACTGAAGGAGAGAAATACTTACTGAGTTACTGTGAAGTAATTAAAAAGAAAGTGGTGACATTTTATTATTATATATACATTTACTACTTAATTTAACTTCTCCAATGTGCTCCATTTAGCTAATATATCTTATAGCTGTGTATCATTGGTAATTTGGAGCCTTTATTTTAAATATTCATCATTTTAGAAGTTATGCTTAAAACTTCACTTCACTAGAAAATTCCCGCCTACTTACTTTTTTTTTGGTATTTTGATAACTTTTGTGACAAGCTCAAGCTTCTAAAGGTTTCAGTTAACTCACAGACTCATAAGAAATAATCTGTGCTGTCTTCCAGGAAATAGGTGTGACCTCTGAACCTGTTTCTCTTCATTGAACTTTAACAGCCAATCAGATTCAAGAATGATCATTTGAACTGTGTTTTCATTCATTTAGCAATTATTTCTTAACTAAACAGTCTTATAAGCATATGTTATACTATAAATAGTGATTTATTTAATCTGAATTACATTTATATTTAAATAAGAATTAGAAATATGTTTCTGACAGTGACAGTTCTAAATGCATCTTTCTTCCTGTCTGCTTTAACGACATTACAGCCCTCAATTTACTCATAACAACAAACAATTAATAGGATTAATCAATTTATCTTAGTCTGTTTAGATAAAAATAATTTTAAGAAATTGTATACAGCTTTATGTTCTTAGTTCATGCATACATAGTATATTAAATTGATTTTTTCCTTTTGTATGTTTGTAATGTACATGCAGTTTCTTTTCTGCTTGCTATTACCTTGAGTAGCTAGGAATTTCCACTAGATGTCATGAGAAGGTTAGTTTGTGGCTTCTATGAGAAATATAGTAAGCCTGGATATAGTTTATCCACGCAGACAATTAAAAATATACAGTTTTATTTTCAAATTTAGAGTTTTTAACAATTTTAAAAATTGTATTTGTCATAATGAATCAAGTAAAGCACTTTTCAGTTTTACTTATAATAGAAGTCTCCATCAAATTATAATATTTAGTATTATATCTTTTAATGTCAATGGGTTGAACATGAAAAGGAGTAGTGTCAACAGATATTTAATGCCTCATAAAGCAGATTTTGCATTTATTCAGGAATCCCACTTAGTAAGAGAAGATCTAAACAAATTAGCCTTTAAGGATCGTAAAATTTTGGTAAGTTCAAACTACAACCAAAAAAGAAGAGGTTCCTAATGTTACACAGAAAATCAATGAGAATTCCTTAAATAGTTGATTCACACTCAAGCAATGATGGTAAGCTTGCTTTAGTCATACTTTGCTTAACATCTTAGCAGACAGATTAAATACTATTCTTTCAATATTAATTCATGAAGACCAAACTGGGTTTATCAAAAACAGAAAGGTACAAGACAATGTAATTAGATTACTGTCCTTAATAGACTTAGCAAAGAAGAAAAAAATAGCTTTCTATTTTAACCCTTGATATAGATAAAGCTTTCAACTCTCTAAGTTGGCCATATCTGTTTACAGCTGTGCAAAAATACAATTTCTCCCCAAACTTTATAGGATTAATTAAAAAACTATATGAAAAGTCCATAGCCTATGTAAAGATTGGATTTTATCTAGCTAGTCCATTCAAAATATTAAGAGGTACTAAATAAGGATGCCCCATCTCCATGTTACTCTTTGCTCTGGCTATCGAGCCTCTTGCAAATTATGTTAGAAATAATGACAGCGTTAAAGGATGTCATGTCAGACAAAGTATCCCCCAAGATACAACTGTTTGCTGATTACCTACTAATGACTTCTAATGATATTGACAATTCAGTAGATTGCCTATTACATAATCTAGACTTCTTTGCAAACATCTCTGGTCT
>NC_056730.1:73125613-73190613 GCF_019279795.1 Protopterus annectens
TCACAGGTGAAAGTATTGTGCAGAATGGCAATTACAAAGATGATATTACAGTGATTCAGCAGCAAGATATTGGATGATAGTGACAGATGTCACTCAGTGGAGTGGCACCTACATATTGATAATCTATAGATCACTACATTATGCATTATTGCCATTAAGTTTTGTGATTATGTATGCATCCGTGAAAACACACTGTTAGTTGTATACAATGTATAGGATAATAACAAGGCATACATGCAAAGGATATTATTATTGCACTCATAAATACCAGTCTGTAAATGTGTTTGTGATTTAAAAGTTCAGTGAAACACACTGTGAGAGCAGGAAAGGAAAATGTGAAAAAATCCCATCCTCTGTTACATACAACAGTGCAGGAATGGACTCCTCATATCAGTTATAAATTAAGGCAATAAAGCATATGCAGCTAACAGGAACCACTGACATTACTTTCTGTCTTAAAGAATGCCTTACTGAAACCACTGCTACCAAGTTCTGGTGCAAGACCGATGGCCAAGTATTTGCATATGCATAATTATTTTTTGAATTTTTGCCACAGGATAAGGACTATCAGTAAGCTTTGCTGTTTGATGCCAAGCATCAGGCAAACTATGAAGACAGAGCTAGAGATTTCTATTGGTAGGGAATTACTGGCCATGCGCATGTGGTGTGGGAATCAATTTTTTGACCAGCATAAAGGTATAAAAGGAGGTTGATAGAACAAAGGTGAGAACTGGGAGAAAACATAAGGTAGAAAACTGCTGGAGTAATTGAGACATGATCAGGATGGGGGAAGGAAAGGACCATAGCTATTCACTTTTTCACAAGCTAACATTGTATGTGTGCAAACAATTTGAGAAATTTGGATAATCACATCATAAAGCATGTGTGACAACAACTTAATAATGTCGTTTGAACAAGTGGACCAGTTCAAGTGTGTAATACACACAAATATGAGATGTAGACAGATATGACGGGCATAATTTTTTGTGGGACAGATGCCCTTTTTATTTTTTTTTTAAGAGAGAGGAATGTTGGGTAAGGTATTTACGAATAACAAAGGTAGTTATGTAGGTCAGGTTAGGTTGTATGCACAGACACACAAGACAAACAGGGATAGTGATGGACACAAGATGGTGAAGGGGACTTCATGGTTGGGGTTAGGTATAGGACTTTGGAGGCTCATCCCCATCCAGCATGAGTACAATGGGAATCTAGACCTCTTCCTCACCCTCAGAACTGTCACCAGTGTCTCCTATTGCAGGCACCTGGGAAGTACTGGATGGGACAGCGATTTGTCAATTCACTGCAGTATTCTTCCCATACAGCTGATGTGGGCACCATAACCTCCTCCACCAGCCTTGTCAGCTCTTGTTGGGTGACAAAATCACCACTCCACTGGCACTGCACCCAGTGGCTACCATTGCAGCATTTCTAGGGCACAGATGCATGATGAATCTGGTTTATGGAAAACAGTTAAGTAAACGTATATTGAGACTGAGTACATGTATTCTACATTATGATGAGAGCTACTAAGTACTGAATCCTAAAATACATTTTAGAGAATATTTTCTGTTATCTGGAACTGAACCCACAAGAGATCTGTTCTTTACCTAACCATTGGCTAATGCAAAGTTGCATGAGGTAATTGTACAAGGCTGTGCAACTTGCAAATGTTCAGTATATATACTGATATAATTATCCGACAAACAATTATGCCCTGATGTACATATACTTGCTAAACTGTTGGTAAAAGCAGTAACATTATGAAATTGTACTCAGTCATACCTGACTCCTTACTTACCATATGACTTTCTTAGGCATTACAGGCTCTCATGATTCACCTCACAGTTTTCTCCAACCTCTGCATAAGTTCCACCTCAAAAATCAAAAATGAACACTTGCTTGTGTTGCCTTGTCATGTTAGAGTATTGCATGGCTATGGGGCGATATACTTACATAACTGAGATGGGTCATTGGACCTATGATAATCCTTCCAGTTGCTAAAGAGCTCCAGTTTTTACCATTTTAAGTCACTATAATGCTGAAAACAACAAACTTGGCTAAACTATTCTAAGACTCAGCCTTGTACTGAGACCCAGTATAACCTCGCTGCAGAAGCCTATGGCTGTCATTTTTAACAGGGGGTTTTTCAAGAATATTAGATTTCTCCTCTCACCACCACTGTGCTTTAAATGGAGCACATCCTCGCCATCACCAGCCATGTCTTCCTTTTAATGATCTCAGGAAAAATGTCAGGGAATTGGCACTCATATCAGATCTCATGCACCAATCTGTGTGCAGTGACCAACACTGTGCAGCCATGTATTTGCACAAGAGAAGGTACAAAAATGGGATAGAATTAATGTATCTATTATTTATTCAATGTCCTGTTTAGATGAAAAACATGGCAGTAACACTTGGTGGTGATCAGTATACATACATGCTCAGCACTGACTCCGGCTCTTAATGGTTAGTGTGGATATCTCATTTAGACTTCAAAAGACTTGTGCCACCTCTGTACATACACTCAGGGATGGTTTTTAGCATTCCTATTATCACTTTGTCCCACCTCTGTACATGCACTCAGGGATGGTTTATAGCATTCCAATTGTCACCAACTTGTCCCACCTCTGTACATGCACTCAGGGTTGGTTTATAGCATTCCTATTGTCACCGACTTGTCCCACCTCTGTACATGCACTCAGGGATGGTTTATAGCATTCCTATTGTCACCAACTTGTCCCACCTCTGTACATGCACTCAGGGTTGGTTTATAGCATTCCAATTGTCACCAACTTGTCCCACCTCTGTACATGCACTCAGGGATGGTTTATAGCATTCCTATTGTCACCAACTTGTCCCACCTCTGTACATGCACTCAGGGATGGTTTATAGCATTCTTATTGTCACTGACTTGTCCCACCTCTGTACATGCACTCAGGGATGGTTTATAGCATTCCTATTGTCACCGACTTGTCCCACCTCTGTACATGCACTCAGGGATGGTTTATAGCATTCCTATTGTCACCGACTTGTCCCACCTCTGTACATGCACTCAGGGATGGTTTATAGCATTCCTATTGTCACCGACTTGTCCCACCTCTGTACATGCACTCAGGGATGGTTTATAGCATTCCTACTGTCTCCGACTTGTCCCACCTCTGTAGATGCACTCAGGGATAGTTTATAGCATTCCTATTGTCACCAACTTGTCCCACCTCTGTACATGCACACAGGGATGGTTTATAGCATTCCTATTGTCACCACTCTGATACATAAATATCTAATCACTTTCATGATAATCTTGTTCCTCTGTTGATGTTATGTACATTTGTTTTCAGTTTTACAGGATGCACTGTTTTCACATGAAAAATAAAACAGTGTCAGCCACAGAGTCCTGGAATCAACTCTGCAAAACGAGACATTAACTTCTGAACTCTGTGTAATAACTAGTAACACCAGAGGGGAATGGGCATTCCAAGTGTGTAAGATGTCACTACAAATGTGTATATGACGAAATATACTTATGTCTGGCAACATGGTGTTCTTTTATTAGAGTAATAATTTGAAGCAAAGCTAGTTTATCTGGAATACTTCCTACCTGCATTAATCGCTTGTATATCTTCAGTGTTAACTGACAAATGCCAAAGTCAAGCTTACTTGAATGGCCAATGGGAACGTCTTAGCATATGTGTAATTATTTTTCATTGTTTTGACATAGGACAAAAAGTGACATTTCTCTAAAGTCATTGCTAGTTACTGACGGTGCTTTATGCAACTGTAATGCTAAGAGAATAAATGACATTTTTACTTTAGAGAATCTGTGTTGCCAATGTGTGCGGTGTACTGCTGTTTTAACTGACATTAATATTGTTTTATCTGAATGAAAATATTGAGGAAAGTAACTGTCAGAGTACAGGAAGGAATATCCAGAGAAGTATATTACAGGAGGATTTACAGTTGATGATTATACAAATGTGCCACTGAAGTCGTGTGCAATTTTAGAAGCATTATTGCTACGATCTTCCTATTAAACTACATCAATACCTTGTTAGTTATGTTTTGCCATAGTATTTCCACGGTAGTGGTGCTGCGGTAGCATTGTCACCTCACAGCAAGACGTTGTCACGTTCGATTCTCAGCTAGAGCGTCTTCTGTGTGTAGGCATGCGTGAATGGGCGTGCTTTCGTTGAAGGTTGTGCGTCAGGGCTGGTAACTCGGCACGTAAAAATCCACTACCAAACATTAGCGGACCGGAGTTCCGCTGTGGCGACCCCTAACCGGGATAAGCCGAAAGACACAACAACATTGTATGCATACTATATATTCCACAGCATGCACTCAGAATTGTGTTATTATTATTATTTGTTGTTGTTGTGTCTTTCGGCTTTTCCCAGTTAGGGGTCGCCACAGCGGAACTCCAGTCCGCTAATGATTGCTTGTTAATTTTTACATGCCGAGTTACCAGCCCTGACGCACAACCTTCAACGAAGGTACGCCCATTCACACAGGTCTCCACGCAGAAGACGCTCTAGCTGAGAATCGAACTGGACAGCGGCTTACTGTGAGGCGACAATGCTTATTATCATTATTATTATTATTATCATTATTACACAAGCAAAATTTCACATTTGAGCAACTCAAAACAAATAAAAGCAAAAATGCCTGAAGATGTGTCGCAAAGATTTAATCAAAATATTAACAAAAAACAATAGGTGAAGCACTTTTGTTCGTCCAATATATAACTACTGAATGAACAAAAGTGATTGACTTAATGTTTTATTGCTAATATTTTGATTAATGATTTGCGACCTACCTTCTGGTATTTATGTTATTATAATAATTACTTATGTGACCAATCTAGGTGACACATAGATCACATTATCAGAGTTAGCAGCCACAATCCATATTTATATTGCAACATTATCATTATAGATTGCATGTGTAGCTTACATTAAAATAAAAAAAAGGATCACATGTATTATTTCTCATAAAAGTCTGGCATCTACCGTGTGGATTCAAACCCTGTACCTATCATATTGTCATTCAGGACATATTTCAATAACACATGGAGCCATTTAGGCAGTTACACCAGAATTGCAGTTTTATCCATTCAGTAATGTCATAAATGTTAAGTTAAGGTGCACCGCCACCAGTTTCATTTGAGAGACTGACAGCTAAGTGTTTGGGCATGCAAAATTAAATTTTCAGTTTTTGAATTAGGATGGGAAGTGTCATTCCCTACAGGGCACTGATGACTGGCACCAGTGCATATTGCCAACCGACAAGCAAAGGGTGAAGCCATAAAAAAAAGAAAAAAAAGATTTATTTATAAATCAGTGTAATGATTTCTTAACTTTGTGGATTTCACTAAGGCTTGAAAATGCCCCTGGGGTTGTTATCCTAGTAATCACCTATGAACCTGTATGTATAGCAAGGTTCAGTCCTAAGTAAGTAAATATGTTACACCTTATTTGTAAGATTTGTTTTGTCAGACACACCCTCTGAAAAAGTGTACTTCTCATCAGCAGGGATGCTTAACACATCATTGCCTGAGCAGTATTGTTAATGAGGCACACTTGCAAGGCATTAGCTAGCCAAAACTCTTTCAGTCCACACTCTTGTACTGCTCAGTCATGTGCATGTCATTGTGTAAGAACAAAGACCACATTTATCCCCACAGCACTTCAAGCAAATTGAGTGATTCAGAAATGATAATCTGGTGAGAGTTAATTTAACATATTTCTTGTGCCCATAGGGGTTTATCTACATCTTTTAAGTAGAACGTGGAGCTATGACACTTCATTCATGTTAGAGAAGACTGCCTTGTTTCCCAAGTACTGCTGACCAATGTATTGGCAACAGTTTAAGTTAGCACCTCATAGGATAGTGTTTGAAATATTTCAAAGTTTGTCCACTCAACTACTAATCCTTAGCATGTTTTTTATATACAAGAAACATCTTTATTGACTTATCACTTATGACATAGGCAATCATACGGTAATATAAATGAAAAAGAGACATTATGTGCTCACCATAAAGTTCCATCTGAGTAGTTCTACTTCATTTGTCTTCAACCTGTGGGTACCGGATCCACATCGGATCCGAGCCAACAAATTCACTAGCATCTGCTCCGAGCTCCAAGCTCCTCCCCTTACCCACAATACACCTCCACTACCTTCCAACCCCCAAATCGAGTTGCTGACCCTTATACTGAGAACCTGACCTGAAGAATATTTTATGACCTAAAACTGCAGTCAATAGGCTGTTCATATGATAAGGTCAGGTGGAAGGAGGGAGGGAGGGATGGTTGCAGACAAATGAAGTAGAACTACTCAGATGGAACATTATGGTGAGTACATAACTTCTTTAGCTGAAGTAGCTTATTTCATTTGGTCTTCAACCTGTAGGACAGAGTCCCCAGCTACTAAACTCCTGGGTGGACCTCATGGAAGGATATTCTGGAGCACTGTGGAACCAAAGGATGCTTTCCTTCTAAAAGTAAATTCCAATTGGTAGTGAGAAATAAAGGTATGAGATGAGGACCAAGTAGCTGCAGAACAAATATCATCCAATGAGACTCTAGACCAAAAGGCCGCAGAAGTAGCCAGTGACCTAGTGGAATGAGCTTTCACCTGACCCAGAGGAGACACACCTTTATTCTCGTAGACCTGAAGGATGCACAAGGAAATCCATCTAGCAATAGTGACCTTGGAGATAGGTTTACCCAAAAATGGTTTAGAGAAGGACACAAACAATTGATCAGATTTACAAAAGTTCTTAGTCCTGTGTAAATAAAATCATAACTGTCTATGAACATCCAAGTGGAGTTTGTATTCCATTTTGTTAGCAAAGTTTGGGAAGAAACCAGATAAAATAATGGTCTGATTGATGTTAATTTGTGATGCAACCTTAGGAAGAAAAGACAGATTAGTCCGAAGGGAAATCCTATCTTTATGGAAAATCATATATGGAACTTTAATGGACAAAGCTTGCTGTTCTGAAACCCTTTCAGCAGAGGTGACATCTATCAGGAATGCTGCCTTCCAAGATAAGAACTTAAGATCTGTGGTTGCAGCAGGTTCAAAAGGTGGAGCGACCAAAGCTTGAAGAACCATAGTAAGGTCCCATGGAGGAACAGGATCCTTGACCGGGGAGCATAACAGGAAAGCATCTTTGATAAAGGCTTTACACAGTCTGGAATAGGCCAGGGAGGCAGAATTCTCACCCACGTGAAAATGAGAGATGGCAGCTAATTGAACTTTGATAGTAGAAGAGTTTGCTCCTTGTTGAAAAATATTGGCTAGGAAGACAAGAATGGCAGAAATAGGAGCTATGAAAGGATCTAAACTCCTTTGAGAAGCCCAAAAGGAAAAACATTTCCATTTGCTGTGGTAAATCTTCCTGGTTGAAGACTTATGAGCTGCAACCAGAATAGACCTAACTGAAGAGGATAATCCAGGAGTCCTAGTGATCATGGGAACTGGAGCAGCCAAGCCATGAGCTTCAAACTGTCCAGGTTCGGATGAGGAACCCCCAATGGGTGTGAAATCAGATCCTGAATGGGATCCAAGATCCAAGGCGGAGCCAGAAGATAAGACCAAAGGAAGGGAGACCATACCTGGTGAGGCCAAAATGGGGCAATGAGGATCACTTTGCTCCCCAGTAGACGAGCTTTCTGTAGAAACCTCGGAATAAGTGTTACTGGGGGGTAAGCATACAGAAGATTGGGAGTCCAAGCATGGACTAGAACATCTCTGGGGACTCCCCCGGCAGGGGGTTCAGAGCAAAAAACTGGCCACACTTTGGAAGGAGATGCAAAGAGATTGCAGCAAGGCTGACCCCACTCCAGAAAGATCTGCTCCGCTACTGAATGATTCAGAGACAACTCATAAGGCATCAGAATAGTCTGACTTAACCTGTCCACTAGAATGTTGGACCATCTGGAATGTGCGTTGCTATGAGAAAGCAACTGGTGGAGCTCGCCCATTCCCACACTCTCATGGCCTCGTGACAAAGGGGGTAAGATTTGGTCCCTCCCTGTTTGTTGATGTACCAGACCACTGAAATGTTGTCTGATTGAATAGCAATGGTTCCCAGAAGAAGAAAGGCATGAAGGGCCTGCAATGTCAAAAGGACTGCCCTCATCTCTAGAACATTTATGTACAAATTGGTCTCAACAGGGGACCACAGGTCTTGGACTATCCTGCCCAAACAATGCCCCCCCACCCAAGTTGGGAGGCATCCGTGGTCACTGTGGCTTGGACAGGGGCTGGAACAAAAGGTTGTCCCTCCAAGATTTCGGGAGTGCACATCCACCACAGAAGGGACGACCGGCAGACTTGACTGAGCTGTATTGGATATGATAATGGAAGTTCCAACAGGGACCATTGTACCGCTAGTGTGCACTGCAGTACTCGCATATGTAACTGGGCACACAGAAGAAGCATTATGGTCACTGCCATTGAACCTAAGGCCCTCAACGCTGATTCTGCCAAGAGAAGATGAGAACGGTAGATCAGGGAGACATGCATCCTCAGGTTTTATACTCTCTCTGTGGTCAGGAAGATTTTGCACTGTAATGTGTCTGTCCTTTCCCCAATGTAATCTATCACCTGGACAGGATTTAGAAGTGATTTGGATGCATTGATTATAATCCCCAATTGAAGAGCAAGCTTTAAGAAATAATCCCTGGTTTGAGAAAGTAGATGCCTGGTGGGAGCAGTGAGGAGCCAATTGTCCAGGTACAGATAGATCTGAATTCCCTGAAGCCTCAGGTGAGTCGCTACTACTGCCATCACTTTGATGAACACCTTGGGGGCTGTGGTGAGACCAAAGGGTAGGGCTCAGAATTGGTAATGATTGACTCCTAGCCAGAAGTGGAGGAACCTCCTGGAGCTTCTGTGCATCTTTATGTGATAGTAGGCATTGTGGAGGTCTAACAAGCACATCCAGTCACTCTCTTGCAGGTATAACATGATGGACTGTAGTGTGACCATCCGGACGTTTTCTTTGGTAACTGACAAGTTCAGGGTAGATAGATCCAAAATGACCCTTAAGTCCCCCATTTTCTTTGGCACCAAAAAGAACCTGGAGTAGATGCCCGATACAGACTGATCTGGGGGGACAGGTTCAATGGCTCGTTTTTCTAGCAGCTTGGATATTCCCCATGCTGCTGCCTTCCTTTGCATGGGTGGTACATCCGGGAGGTTTGGGGGGTACCACAAAGGGGATAGAGTATCCTCTGGATATGATCGGAAGCACCCAGCGGTCTGATGTTACAGACTTCCATGCCACCAGGCGCAATGACAGTCATCCCTTGACTGCCTCCAGAGTAGAGTAGTCAGACAATCTCTCAGGGTTGCTGTATGGGCCTGTACGAGAAGGTTCTCGAGACCCAAAATTCCTCAGACCCCCTCTGCCTCTGGGCCGGTGTCTATCCTGCCCCCCCCCGCCTCTGGGAGAAGAAGAGCACTGAGTGTCCCGAGAATACTGTGACTTCCAGAACCATATCTTCTTTTTCTGGGAAAAGGATCTCTGAGGGTTCAAGAAGCGGATTCTGATGGCAGACACCATCCTTCTCAATCTGGACTAAATTCTCTTTGACGGTATGACCAAAAAGAGTAGAGCTGTCATAAGGGGCATTGACAAAGGACGCCTTGAACGGTTCCAAAAACTGACATAGTCTGAGCCAGGTGTTACGCCTCATGGACATGCCAGACAGACAGCCCTAGCCGCTCCTTTGGTGACATGTGAGAGGACTCGAATGGATGTGTTGTTAGCTGCATTTAAAGTAGCCATCCTCACGGAGAATGTGTCTCGGTCCTCCTGCTACATGGATTTAGGGGGAGACTCAGCCAGTTCCTTGACCAGGTCCCGCTGGAGTCTCATGATGTGGGCCAGGTAGTTCAGCACCCTGATGGAAAAGGTTGCTGATGCATAAACCCGCTTCCCTAAGTGGTCCATCATCAGAGAATCTCATTCAGGGGGATGAACCGAGGAGCTCTCTTGTGCTAGTTCCTTTTTTGTGGCTGCTGCTATCTCCATAGCATCTATGGGGGAGCTCTTGTTCCACAGTGGTCTATCTGATGGTGGACTCAAGATCTTATCCAGACATTTAGGTATTGGTTTCATGGTGTCTGGCTCCTTCCAGGCCCGCAAGATGACCAGGTCCACCAGGGGATCTGCGGGAGGTGACACCCAGGGAGTAGATGGGCTCATGCCGAAAGCTCCCAGGAACACCGATTCATCAGAAGAAGGTTTGGGGGTGGACCAACCTCCCCACTGGTGTAGGATTTCCATGATGTCTCCAAAGGAAGTGACCTGGGGGAACCTTCCCCATCATCCAAATCCGTGTCCTCGGTGAGGGACTCGTGGGAGTCCAAGTGCCTCCTCTTACATGTATGCTTGCAAGGCACATCTCCGCTGGGGCTCTCCGGGGGGGGGAACTCACAAGCCACTTGTTCCTTGGGGGGAACCACCTGGGGTTCCTCAAGCATGGGCTGTCCCTCTGGTAAAATGATGGGATTCGTAGACAGAGCCGAGGGGGTCGGGGTGGAATCCAAGGTAGTAGTCAAGGGTCTTGATCCAGTGGAGAGAACCCTTTCTACTATGTCGAATGCCAAGTGAGAATGAGCCTCCAGGGGTACCATTAAGGAAGCCGGTCTCCCCAGATCCGATGTGAGAATTGGAGCCAGGCCCGAAGTGGACGGAGCTCCGAGGGAGGGAACTTGGCCTGACAATGCCAGAGCCAATGAAAAAAGTTCCACTCCCTTGGATCCAACACCCATGCTCCGGCTCCAAGAGCCACTCAGATCCGAACTTGTGGGATCCGACACACTCCAGGCAGCTGTTGATATTGAGGAGACAGGTACCGTTGGTGCCGACACTCTGACTAAGGTCACCCTTGGATCAGAGTACTCTGAACCCAGTGGACGGATCTGAGAAGGACAAATTGGTATGAAAAAGGGAAGTGAGCCCCCCCCCCTCCAGAGGGAGAAGGGGCTGGCAAGTCCCCATCTGGATCTGAGTATGAATGAACCTCCTCATCATTTTATCCATGTCAACTTCCGATAATTTCTCGTGGATCTCGACGAGGCCATGGACTGTAACCTGGCAGGTCGAGGAACCAAGGCCCTAGATGTAGGACCTGTCTCCTCTGGCTCCAGGGAAAATCTCAGAGATCGGAGCTGAGGGGAGTCATGGATCCTAGCCTGATTTTGGCAGGAGTAGAAGGAAGGTCCGGTGACCTCTTGCCTTTCTCTGGTTTGGTATGCTTGTCTGATTTGTGCTCTCTCTCTCCTTCTCTCTGCCCCTTTTCTGCTCCACTTCCACAGGCTTAGAAACGGGAGATTAAGTTCCAGCCTGGGAGGGAGGAGAAGCAAGGGCAAGAGAGGAAGGAGAGGTGGCCATAGCAGCCACTGTGACTGAAGCAGTGGATGAGGCATCTGCCTCAGAAGTGGGTAGAAGGCCTTTTAGGGCCAACTTAGCCTTCCTGTCTTTTATAGCATGCGGGTTAAAACCAGCGCAGATAGTACAATCCATACTCAAATGGGCAGTGCCCAAGCACATCACACAAAGAGTGTGGCCATCTACAGGAGACAATTTGTGGCCACACTCACTGCACCTTTTGAAGACAGGCTTGGGGTCAGTCATGTCACTATACAAGAAAAATTCAAAGTAGAGAAGGAAAAGGAGAAGAAAAAGGTTACCTGTTTCCCACTCAAAGCCACTCACCACACACTCAAGGCACACAAAACACTGAGGGGGGAGAGGAAGCAATACACACTAACAAACTAACTCTAAAAACTACAATAAATGTTTTAATACATGATGCACCAGTGAGGGGAGGAGGAGGAGAGGGAACCTACACTAAACACCTAACACTCAAATTTTTAGAAGAAAGCTGCCTAAAAAGCAATAAACCCACTCACTAACTCGGAGCTCAAGAGATCACAATGCTTCAGGCAAGCTGCTGCAAACGAGATCTGGGGGTTGGAAGGTAGTAGAGGTGTATTATGGGTAAGGAGAGGAGCTTGGAGCATGGAGCAAATGCTAGTGAATTTACTGGCTCAGATCTGATATGGATCTGGTCCCCACAGGTTGAAGACCAAATGAAGTAAACTACTTTAGATCAAATCATACTCATGTATTTTCAGTTGCAAACATTATGCATCACCTATAATCTTCTGAACAGTCATTGCCAGTTAAACATTACATAGCTCATTTAAATTCGGCCTTCCTTTAAGCCTCAGTCCTCTTCCAATACATTATTCCACATGTATTGGTCATACAATTCTCATTTCTATGTAATTTGTTCCTACCCTTTTCAAAACATCCGACTTCCAGTTCTTTTATCTCTGTTACTATATTCACTACTTCTAGTAAAGTTGGTTTAAACTTTGATTTCCATTTTCTAGTAATTGTTTTTGACAGGCACCAGAATTAAACCCAGCAAGGCCTTACCATGGCTAGGCAATTCCGATTCTGTATTACAGCTAAAAAAAAAAAAAATAATTTCCTTAGTTACACCAATTTGCTCACCTAGTATTTCTGTTAAACTAGTCTGCAGGGAATTTTTTAAAGTCTGTCATCTCATTACACTCCCAAAAATATGTTCCCAGTTACTGCTTTATTCCCCATCACACCTCCGATATCTGCAATCTACCTGAGGGAAAAATCTTTGGAGTCTGCTTGGGGTATAAAAAAGCCTATGCAAACACCTCCAAGTAAAGATCCTAAATCTTCTAGACTTTGTTGCAGATTTTGGAGCCATACATATATCCTCCCAATGTTTCTTTGTGAATTGCTTATTCGGTATCTATTCCCAATCCTTTCTAACCTCCTCTAATTGATTCCTATAGTTTTATGCAGTGTTGTATATGCCTCACTAGTTATCCCTTTTTTAACAGCAGCTTCTGGTCTAGATTTTAGTAAAAACTCTACCAGTGCTGGTCTTTCACTTAGGATGCCCTATTCCTTTCTCTTTGCCTAAACTTTGATATCAATCCTTAATTGGGAAGGTAATCTTTAGCCTAAGGTATAAATGAATTCTTTAGTACTTCCCATTCTATTACCTTTCCCTCCCTAATTATTTTTCTCGATACCTTGGTTTCTTTGCCAGATTTCTCCAGTAAATTCCAGGCACCTTTAGCCTATTCTCTGTACCCCTAATTGCAGTAATCTCTATTGGCAGAATATCCTTTCTCGATTCCCATGTTGGCTTACTCTTAGAATACTTTCTGCTGCTTTATGAAGATAATATGCACTTTTTTCATTTCTCCAAGTCTTTTGGGTTTCTAATACCATGACGGGAATGGACCCCATTCCTAAACCAAAGTACGATTAAAGTTCGTGAAATTAGTATTGTTTCAATCTTTGATGTCAGCTAAAGGTGCTCTTTGCAGCACCCACAATGTGCCCAGTAATGACTCCTTCTGCAATTCATTTGGGGTTACATGGATTGGTAACATATCTAAATACGATTGTAGATTCTTTTTTATAAGACCCGTTGCTCCTACTACTATTAGCACTATCTTTCTTCCACATTGTTCTCATTTCCACCTGCAGCTCCTGATATTTTATGACTTTGTCTGTCTCTGTACACAAGACACTGTAGTCACTGGGTGTGGTGATTTCAATGATCAATGCTACTTTTGTCTTCTTTTCTTGGACCACTATATCCGGGTTTCTAGCATCTATCTTTTGAACTGTTGGTAATTTGTGATCCCATGTGATATAAACTTCATCATTTTCTATGATGCTTTGCGGCTCATGTTTCCAGCGTTTTTCAGCCACTTCAGTACCATAATGTTTGCACAATCCCCAGTGCAACTGTCTTGCCACATTATTATGCCTTTCAGTATACAGTCCTTCTGCCATTAGTATATCACAACCAGCAACAAGGTTTGCGACTGTTTCCAGTTTGGTTTTACAAAACCTACATTTGTCTGTTTCTCCCACATGTCCAATGGACTTTGTAAACCATACGTAGCCCACTATCTTGGGCTGCCAATATTAACCTTTCATCTCTTGTTTTAAATTTGCCTCTCCTTAACCATTACTGCATTCATTCCTGATCAACATGAGGTTCTTCCACAAGTTTTCTATACTTGCAAATATATTTTTGATTTTTCCACATTTCTTGCCTTCTCATCTGGTCCTTCACCTTATATTCTTTCTTTTGTTTTTTGGCACATTTAGTTGCTACCTGATTTTATCTACTTCTGGTTTGATTTCCATTCCTGCTTGACACTAATATGGTTCTGCTAAATTAAGCAGAGAAGTCATCTTAGATTTATTCTCCTCATGTTTCAAAACTTTTACTATATTTGGGTCTTATGAGGTCAGCAGATATGTGTGGAATCCCATGATTGCAGATCTATACATGTAATCAGTTTCAAGGAGGCCCATCCCTCCTTCAGAACGAAAAATATATAATCTTGATTTACACTGATTTTTATAGATGATTTGGTGTGAATGAAGTATCCTTGTTTTCCTATCTAATCTATCCAACATGTTTTGAGGCCAGTCAATCACTCTAAAACTGTAAATTAGGACAGGAAGAGCAAATTGGTTTATAGCCTGGATTTTGTTCCTAGATCTCTAGGCTGTTTTCAGAATTAATTTAAGTCTTATAAAGTATTCCTTGCTAAGTTTTATTCGTATTTCTTCATGTTTTATTGTTGATCCTTCATCAATTCCCAAATATTTATACACTACCTCTTGCTCAAGTTTTTATATCACATTCTTGTCCCAAACTGATATTTTCCTGGTGCTGCAGTTTTCCTGCTTTAAAGGTTGCTTTTGCATACTTATAAAGACCAAATGACATTCTTATATCATCTAAAAAAGTTTTGACAACCTGCAGCTGTACTTTCAGTTCCTCAGCTGATGAACTATACAGTTTTAAATCATCAACAAAGAGAAAATGAGAAGTCTTTACACCTTGTTTTCTAGGAGCTAAATTGTAGCAATGGACTAAGCTGTTAAGTAAACAGCTTAATGGGTTAAGGGCAAGGCAGAATATCAACAGTGACAGAGAGTCACCCTGGAATATCCCCCTTTGATTTTTTTATCCCTGGGATAATAATCTGTCCTTTATCATGGCTTAATTGCAAAATGGTTTGCAACTGTTTCATGGTCACTGTAATGTAGTTGATCAGTGTAGAGTGTATCTTGTACATTTTTAAGCACTCTTTTATCCATGAATGTGGGATACTATCAAATGTTTTTTTGTAGTCAATCCATGCCATACTTAGATTCTTCCCTTTTTTACAGTTCACCAGTATGACTTTATTTAACCTTTCATAACGTTGAAAAATGGTTTATGCAGCACTGCCTCCTCCTTAATCCCAAAAAAACAAAGCTTCTTCTCTTTACTCCTACTAGCAAATCTCCTACACCTCTCTTTACTATCACCTCAGATAATTCTACCTGCATTAACCCTGACAATACCACTCGACTATTAGGTGTAACCATTGACAACCATCTTAACTTTGATGACCAAATTAATAGTACTATTAAAGCTGTTAATAAAAAAATTGGGACACTCTATGGAATTAAACCCTTCCTTACTCCAGCAGCTAGAAAAACCATTGCACAGACCCACCTGCTCTCCACCCTTTTTTATGCTTCGGCTATATATACCACACTATCTAAAAATAACATCAATAAACTCTCAACCTGTTATAACAGTATAGCTAGATTCATTAATGCAACTCCCCTTAGAACTCACCACTGTCACAACCTGAAACAACTAAATTGGCTAGAACTAAATAACCACCTACTCTACCAACAACTACTTATCATTCATAAAACCCTTCATTTCCCTGAAAATACTCCAAGCCTGGCTAGACTTATTTCTCCATATAAGAACCTAAACACACTTCGTTCCACCAATAAGTTTCTAGTATCCATAACTAAATCATATAATAAAGCTGGGGATGCACTATTTTCAAATTCCATAGGGAAACACTGGAATCTAATCCCTCAAGAAATAGCAACTCTACAGTCCACCTCTCTGTTCAAAAGACAAATCAAAGCACATCTTACTTCTCAATGGCTATGTCCCTGTACCAATCCCGATTGAAAGTATGTCTCAATACGCCTTATTATTTTTCCTTCCTGTCCCCTTACTGGCCCTACCTGATGCTTTCTGGAGTTGAGAGTTGAATCCTAAGGGATGCCTATATTTCTTATTAACTTTAGTATGTAGTTCTTATTTTTGTTGTATAACTTGACTTAATATTTTTTAAATGTTATAGATATCCTCTCTTCTACCTTGTATAAATCTATTAAGAAAATTCTTAAATTGTTATAAATCACTGTAATTTTATCTATACTGGAGCTTTTCTCCCCGGGCCTCTACTGTAAACGGATATATGTCCAGCTAGACTAGCCCGGTCAACAAATGTAAAATAAATAAATAAATAAATAAATTTAACAAATGATCATTTGTTCCACATGACTTTCTTTTATTGCTCTTTTGTTCTACTGCCATAATTGAGTTTTCTTCCAAATGACTATAAACTCTGTCGGCATCAATTCCTGTGTATAGTTTATATGTCGTTGGAAGGCAAATTATTGGTCTATAATTTTTAGGGTAGCATGCAGGCTCACTCTTAAGTAGGAACATTGTTTTGCCTGTTGTTAGCCAGGTTGGTGTCTGTTCGGAGTGTGGATATAAATAGTTCTTACTCATGGTTAAATCTTCGTGCAAAGATGTTAATACTTTTAACCAAAAGTTAGGTACTGCATCTGGGCCTGGGGTTTTCAAGTTAGAGGCTTTTCTTAATTTTGTTTCAATCACTCTGGCTGTTACTTCATCCCATTTCATATCTTGCACCTTTAAACTTCTTATTATTTCTTTTACTTCTTCTATCCATTTAGCATCTTTGTTATGTTCCACAGGATCTTCATAGATGCTTCTCCAAAATGTATCTATTTCCTCTTTTTTCTGTATGGTTATTGTTATTCTCCTTAAGGATATGCATCCAAAATCCCAGTTTCTCCTTATTTCTCAAGCTTTCCCCCCTGTTTCATCATCACCCTTTCCACTTTGAATTGTAGCTTTCTGCTTGTGCTACATATAGGAGCTTTAACTGTATAGTTCTGAACTACCCCTTCAAATTGGGTAATCCCAGACTGCCATGTTCTATTGCAAGAATCAGCTTAGCCCACCTGACCCTTGCTCTCTTCCCCTGCCAGATAAAATCCTTCAAATCATAATGAATTGCTATCCACAACTTTTCCTCTGGTTGATAAAAATATGCTTGACCTGTGCATAAAATTAAAAGGACTAAAAACATTTTCACTGCTTGTATAGTGTTATCCAGATCCATAAAACAGAGCTCCAGATTTCTCGGATTTTGTAGTATCTTTTGTTTAGTCTCTTCCCACATATCCTTAGCTGCCATAATCAAATCCATTTTTAAGCCATACTCCTAAGTACTTCATTTTATCATGTCCCCATAAATATGGGTATTGCTGAACCAGTCCGTGTGGGTAGATAGTTAACAGCTATGGCCTTTATTTATCTTCATTCATTTTGTCTCCTGAATAGACTTGAAACTGTCTCAGAATGTCCCACAACACTGAAATGTCCTTTTCTTTTTTTTTATCAGGTACAGAATATTATAATCTACAAATAAAGCCAGCTTTTCTTGATTACCATACCAATTATATCCTTGAATATTTGAGTCCTTTATTTTCTTTCCCAATGGTGTTAAATATAACACAAATAATAAAGGGGAAAGAACACACCCCTGTCTGGTTCCTCTGCTCAAACAGAACTTATCAGAGAGTGACTCCCCACTTTAATTTTCACCTGCAACCCCACATATATCCTCTTAATCAATCTTACTGTTTTGTCAGGGAATGCAAATGCTTTCCTTGTCCTGCTTATAAAACCCAGCTCACCAAACTGTAGGCAAATCCTTTAATACCCATACCCAATTGTAAAGCTGTACAGCCCAAAGGTAATTATTAATTAACTAGGTGAAATTTCATAGCCCATAATGCTAATTAGAAAACCTTGTCACAGAATTTACATGACCCACATAGAAAGAAAGATTTCCACTGTCATGGATAGAACTAACACTGAGAAAACAGGAGAGCAAGTAGCACATACACATCTAAGCACTTTATATGTCACAGTGTTATGGGAAAGTCTGCAAGACACGATAAAGGGGTCTACAAAAATGTCTATATTTATCTTTTGACCATTGAAAGGGGTTGGAGATAGGTGTATAGTAAAGTAAGAAAAGGGGGAACAACAATCAGAGGAAAATACACAAGAGAAACAGGAAATGTAAGAATGGAAATAGGGAGGGAGGGAAAGAAAGATATGTAGATGCAAGGTAGGACCAACATCCACTTTTTTGTGATGAGGAAAGATAGGGAAGAATTTATGGGCAAGACAAGGGATGGTAAGAGAGAGAGGTTTAGAAGCAGGGGCACACAAACAAACAAACATAAAACAAGGACAAAGCCCAGCTCAGGAGGTGCTGACACCTATGGGGGGATTGCAATTAAAGACACACAACCAAAGGAGGAACAGAGATTATTGTGAGGATTGATCAACAATCAGGGGAGGGATGTGCTGCACAAAAAAGGGTAACACTAGGATGGGGGGTAGGGTGGGCTGCCTTTGTTAGATGCAGGCTGAGGTCAGTCAGCACCCAGACCACCATCTTCACTCAGCCCTGCTTGAAGTAGTGAAGGGAGAGACATTCAGCTGTATGTTGCTGAAACCTGCAAAAGGACCCTCTCTATGTGTACTCACGTCACTTCCATCAGCTCCCTGCAGGTGACAAATTGTGTATCCCAGGCATTGCTACCAGTGGGAAGAATGATGCTCCCAACCAGTAAGTGACCACCAGAGGTTACAGGGGAGGCACCTTGCCTGCCCCTACAACACCCAGTAGGAAGACAGGTCTGAAGCAAGGTGGAGTGGAGGCAGTAAAATTCTGAGCCCAGTTGGGGGTTGGTGACCTGTGTCATGCCACTGACACAGCCATAGCAAACACTGTAGAAAATACCAACATAAATGGAGAGAAAAAAAATACAAAGAAAAAAATAAAGTTAAAAAAAGGATAGAGAAAAATGGAGGTGGGAGGAGGAGATGAAAAAAAGCAGTCATGCTTATGTACAGTACATATGACTTATAAGATCATAACACACACACATATATATATATATATATATATATATATATATATATATATATATATATAAGCAAGCAGGAAATCTGATACAATGGCATGTGCATTTTACTACTTACATACAGAATATTATGTCCCTCTGGTAGGATGTGCAGGCAGGTGAGCAGTGACACAACTATCATTACCTGTGGTGCATGCCCATGTGTGCTGCAGGACATGTGGGTGATTGTGTAGTGTTGTCTGTATAAAGACATAGCCTCTTTGTGGAGTACTGTATCTGTGCTTCCCCTAAAAACAACCTACAACACAGCATTATCCAACGTTGTTCTTGAAAACAACATGTGAATGAAAGGCTGCATATGCATTGTGAAACCATCAAAATCAGGTACAAGTGGGCATCATATAAATGTGAAACTTCACATTCATTGGCTCAGTACAAAAACAAAAAACAATATTGATCCAAAACATAACAAGAAGGTACACTACAATCCACTATTCCCAAAAAAATTAAAATGTACATATAAAATAATGGAAATATCCATCCCAAATGCGCTGTCAATGAAGTAAAAGTTAAACTCGGTGCCTATTTGTAATGGAGAGTTGTTGGGACAAGGGTTAGGGACATTGTTAGTTCGTGGGTGTAAAATGTGTTTGATGGATGAATAAAATTGTTTTTTTTTTTAATTATTTCTGGTTGTTTTTTGAATTATTATAGTAGTTCACGGGTCTGATTAGTAAGCCAAGGGGAAAAGTCGGATTTTACTCATTTTGTATGTAATGGTTTAAGGCTGTTTAGGATGCTTAGAAATCCTGAACTGAACCTTTCTACTGTCTCATCTAGTGGCAAGGCTTTGAGAATAGTCCAGTTAAAGGAGTTCGATCAGCTAAAAATGATTCAAGGATAAATTTTGTGAGATAATGAATATTTTTGTATACTTGTTTGATATTGTAAGAAATACATCTGATAACATATGTAGGACCGTGATCATAGGTTCATAGGTTCATAGGTTCATACTAGGCTATCTGCCCAAGGGCATTTATAAGCCTAGCCATAGTAGTTATGGCTTCGCCACCCCTTTAGTTTGAATAAAAACTATGCCTATCATTTTGCTGTGCCTCTGTCAAGCAGTGACACTGAAGTAATCCCTGGGGTATATCTGCAATCTCCCATCCATTGGTCAAGATTCCTCTTGAACAAGGTCAGAGAGGGGCTCTGCCTCACATGTACCGGGATTTTGTTCCACAGCATAGGGAGTCTCTGGGTGATGAATCTGTCCCTCCAGCACGTTCTATTTATAACGGTTTAAGTCTCCGCCCTTGTGGTTCTGAGGGATCTAGATTTTTGAGGTGAAGCATATTCATCAAATCTGGGTTTGACATGGCCTTATATGTCAGGCACAGATATATCCTTATATGTCACCTCTGAGCAAGCGGTATGAGACTGAATAGAGCTGGAGTTCTTTCAGTCGGGCAGCATAAGACATATTTTTGAGACCCTTTATCCTTTTGGTGAGGAACTTTTGGGGCCTTTCAAGCTGCAGCAGGTGTCTGGTCAGATACATTCCGAGCGGGCATTGTACTCAATCATAGGTCTAATGAGTGATGAGTACAGGGGACGAATGACTCCCTTGATCTAGATGTGAATCCCTTCATGATCAGGTGGGCGATATAGAAGGTTTTCCTAACTACTTTAGCAACATGAGTGTCAAGAAAGGCTACTGTCAACCTGGGTCCCCAGATCCCTATGGACTTTTCTGTGCTCAGTGGATTGCCATCTGGGTAGCTAGGGTACTCCTTGTTTTTTTCATATGGTATGACTATGCATTTTTTGGCGTTTAACTTCAGGCCATGGCTCTGGCACCAGTTATCCGTTTCTGTGAGGCCCTTCTGGAGGATATCCCTAAGTCATTCAGGAAAGTTTCCTGATGCAGTGTAACTGAAAGGATCAGAGACCAGAAACCAGTTAAGAATGAGACAAGTCTCCTGGGATTTATTATAGCAAGTAGGAGAAATAATAAGCTGCTTGAAGCCATGAAAGTTGAGGATAGAAGAAAGTTAAAGTGAAAGTACTCCAGCTGATGACATCAGCTAGGATGACTGTATCATCGGTAACTGTGATGATGTGAGGTAGTGCCAATTATGCCAGGAAGAGTAGTGAAGTAAAGCTGTAACTTCTGTTTATAAATTGTCTGATACTGATTATTTAAACTATGATAAAGTTAAACAATGTTTATTGGAATGTGTTAACACCTGAAGCTTACAGAAAAAAAGTTTTGTGAGCATAGATGCAAGGCAGGTGAAAGTATATATGATTATACTGCTAAGTTATACACTTATTTTTATAGGTGAGTGAGTGGGCATCAGGTCACCACTTTTGAAAGGTTGGCAGACCATTTGGTGAGGGAAAAAACCCTTAGCACTTTGCCTGAAAACATGAGAATCTGGTTGGCAGACCAGGAGTGTAACTCTGCAGCTGAGCTGGGGAGAACAGGGGATCTCTGCTTAGCAAGCAGGGCATCACTGCACAAGAAGGGGGTACACAGTGCTGCAGATGGATATAAGGGAACCCATGGTGGGCAGCCTAAACCACCCCAACAGAGTCCACCAGTAACAGGGGAAGCCTGTTCAGGTACACAACTAGGATCAAGGTTTAGGTGTTTTAAATGTAACCAGTGAGGCCATGTAGCATACAGATGTCTATGGAAGCAAGGTGGGAACAAAAGGTGGGGGAGCCATCAAGTGGGAATAGCAGAATACTACTGGTAAGCTGTCTGGAGACAACAGGGGTACCAAACTATCACCAGAGTTTATATCCTGTCTTAGTGGATGGAAGACAGACAACTGCTAAGAGAGACACAGCCTCTGACCTAACCAAGCCTGCAGTGGTTAAAGAGCAGTACTTGCTTGGGAATCCACTCCAGTCAGAGCTTTAGAAGGGACCCCATTCCAAATATCTTTGGCCAGGGTTTGCCTTGACTGGGAGGGTGGAAAAGGAAGCAATCAAGTAGGTGTGTTTAAGAATATCCCTGCAGATGTCTTTATAGGGAATGATTTGATAATGCAGTACACTGTCTGCATGCAGTTGCATGCAGTCAGGCTTGGAGACAGGCATGTGGGTCTGGTACCCTGGGGGAGACCCAGACAGACCCCACACCTGAAGCTGGTGATGTGGCCATTTCAGGGAGGGAGCTAACCTGTAGCAGTGAGCCTGAAGGTGAGCCACGCTGCTGGTAGGTACTGATGTTGCCTTGGACAGGGTGACTGCAAGGACAGAGGTGAGTGGTAGTACCCAGGTTGACAGTGAGGAACCACTGTCAGAAGACACAAGAATTTCTGTAGAAGGGGAATTGGGAAAGGTCACAAAGATACAGTTGAGACAGGCTCAGTTCTCAGACCCTACATTACAAGGCTTGAAAGAGGTAGCTAGGGAGGCACCTGATTTTCAAGGAAAAGGGGAGTCTGTATACTGGAACAAAGGGTTACTGTATAGAGAGTGGACCCCTGAGGGAGGGCTAGATGGTAAGGTAATACAGCAGTTGGTAGTGCCCAGAGACTACAATCTGGCACTTCTAGCCACAGCCCATGACATTTATTTTGCAGGTCATATGGGCATAAAGCATACCAAGAGACATACTATGCAGAACTTTTATTGGCCTGTGATTGCAAGGGATGTAAAAAGGTACTGCAGGACCTGTGAGCAGTGCCAAAAAAAGTAGGGAAGGCAGGAAACAAAGTCAAAGCTCCTTTGATGCCTTTGCCTGTGATTGAGGAGCCAGTTCAGAAGGTAGCTATGGATATTGTGGGGCTACTGAGTATGCCAAGTTCCACAGGGAAGACGTATATCCTGGTGGTAGTTGATTATGCTACTAGATACCCTGAGGTGGTGGCTCTGTCCTCCATCGAGGCAGAGAAGGTGGCAAATGCTTTGTTAGAGATTTTCAGCAGGGTCAGTTTGCCAACACAAAGACTGACTGACAGAGGAGCTAGTTTCATGTTAGACCTGCTGGCTTGTCTGTGGGAGCACTGTGGGATGAAGCACCTAAAAAACACTCCTACCACTACCAGACTAATGGTCTTGTAGAGAGGTTAAACTGTACACTAAAAAAACATTCTATGAGCATTTCCAGACCAATGTAAGAGAGAGTGGGACAAATATTTGCCCCATCTGCTGTTTGCATACAGAGAGGTACCCCAGGAATCCACAGGTTTTTCATCCTTTGAGTTGCTGTATGGACATATGGCGAGGGAGTCTTTAGATACGATTCATGATTAGTGGGGTGGCGAGTGTGAATCCCACAAGAAGTTTGTTGTGGCATATGTCCTAAACCTCAGGACAAGGCTTATGGAGCTCATGGGCTAGGCCCAGGAGAACCTGGCAGGAGCTCAACAGCAGAAAAGGTCTGGTATGACAGGAATTCTTGAGCTCGAGAGTATGCTGTGGGACAGCTGGTTATGGTGATCACTCCTGTCAGACACAATAAGCTGCAGGCAGCTTGTGAGGGACCCTTCAAAGTGGTATGTAAGGTCGGTGATGTTAATTACATGGTAAACCTTCTAGGCAGGAGGCAAGGATACAAATTGTACCATATTAACATGATGAAGCCTTACCATGATAGGAAGGCCCTGGTGCTATTTGCAGTGGATGGCATGAGGAGTCTGAGGGGGGATCTGGTGACTGATCTCCTCAGTAAGGCTCAGATTGACACCTCAGTGGAAGTGGTAGCAATGTCCCAGTGGCTATCCCCTACCCAGGTTTGAAAAATCCAAGCAGCATTACAGGTATTTGGGGGCATATTCACTGGGAAACCTAGGTGCACCCACCTGGTACAGCACCATGTGGATAAAGGACCCCAAAGGCCTATCAATCAGCCCCCTTACAAGGTGCCTGAGTGAGTCAGGAGAGGAGATACAGGAAATTTTGGAACTGGGGTAAACCAGGAGTCCAGCAGTCCCTGTGCCTCCCCAATGGTGCTAGCACCAAAGAAAGATGGCAGCACCAGGTTCTGTGTAGACTACAGAAAACTAAATAGTCACACAAAGTCAGATGCTTACCCCATACCTAGGACAGATGAAGCCTTAGAGCAGCTGGGGGCTAAGTATCTGACCACTATTGATCTGACCAAGGGTTATTGGCAGGTTCTCTTGACTCCCACTGCTAGAGAGAGAGGTCAGCCTTTGTGACTTCTTTCAGATTATATGAGTTCATAAAGATGCCCTTTGGGATGGAAAATGCCTCAGCAACCTTCCAGAGGCTGGTAGATCATATCCAAGCAGGAGATTATGCCCTTGTTTACCTGGATGATATTGCTATCTAAAGCCATTCCCGGTAAGAGCACATTCAGCATGTCAGGGATGTCCTGGACAGACTGCAGAGAACAGGGCTGACCATTAAGCCCAGTAACTGTCAGGTGGGTGTGACAGAAGTCTTCTACCTGGGACATAGAGTGGGGAGTGGTAAGATCAGGTCAGAACCTGCCAAAATGGAAGCTATTCAGGCGTGGCCTGGCCCTGTTACCAAAAAGCAGGTAAGGGCATACTTGGGGACATTGAGGTATTATAGAAAGTTTGTTCCAAATTATAGTACAATAGCTGCTCTCCTCACAGACCTGATGAGGAAAAACAGGCCAGATAAGGTAGTGTGGACCCCAGCCTGTGAACAGGCATTCTAGAAGCTTAAAGGGGCTTTGAGAGGACCCACTTTGTTAGCCAGTAAAGACTACAGCAAAGAATTTATTGTGCAGGAGGATGCTTCGAACCATGGGGTGGGGTCTGTACTCAGCCAGGTTTCCTCAAAGGTAGAAGAGCACTCAGTTGTATATCTCAGCCATAGACACTAACCCAGGGAGGAATGTTATGCAGCTATAGAAAAATAATGTCTAGCCATAGTATGGACACTGCAGAAACTTTACCCTATCTGTATGGAAGGAAATTTACTGTGGTTACAGACCACAATCCCTTGACATGGCTACATCGAGCCAGCCAGCAAAATGCCAAGTTATTAAGGTGAAGCCTAGGGTTGCAGGCATATGACATACCAGTGCAGTACCATAGTGGGGTCAACAAGGCCAATGCAGATGGACTCTCAATACAGTTTATGGTTAATGTATTCCCAGACAGGCTCATTTCCCTCAAGTGATATTTCTCCAGGATCACTTGAAAAAACAGCTTGAGTCTTCAAAGGGAGAAGAGATGTGTTGATGTGAGGTAGTGCCAACTATGCCAGGAGGATTAGGGAAGTTGATGTGTAACACATGCCAGCATAGCTATCTGGAGATGTTCATCATGTTACACAGTGCTGCAGTCATTACACTTGGGTTATCCTGCCATCAGGCGGTCCTGCAGTCGGCCAGAGTTCCAAAGTCTTGGTCCGGCGTCGGTTGCTGTTGCCTCCTCCCTGACGTCAGTGCGACAGGGGTATATAAGATGCAGCCAACGCCATTTTCTTCAGTCTTTCGTGCCGCGTGGTGCCTGAAGCAAAAGCAGTTTGCAAGTGCCGGTCGGCCGTCCCCTGAGATTTTCATTCCGAATCCAGAACCGAAGTCTTCTACAAAGCTAAGTACCCCATTGGGGAAACTTTTTCTTGCCTCAGAATGATGTCAGTAAAAGTTAATAACTGTATTTCTTGTGGGAAACAAATACCTCATAAGGATTTCCATTCCTATTGTATCCCATGCCTAGGCCCTGACTACGATGTTACTGGTTGTCGGTTTTGTGCTAGGTTTAACAAGCGCACTATTAAATGTCGGTTTGATTTTGCCCGACATTATTTTGGTAGAAAATTCAATTATACCCTGCCGTCGGAACTTCCGAAGACCGGAATACACAAAAAAACGCAAAGACAAGGATAGGCATCCGAGGCCCAAAACTGATGACGAAGCCTTTTCTAGGCCAGTCACTGGTTCTCCGGTTTTCAGCGAGGCACCTTCGCAGCCCCTGATGACCGCTTCTGTAGAACCACAAGCCGCCTCTGACTCCCACTTGGAGATAGCTGGGCCTTCGGATGCACAAGCTCTTCAGCCTACCGAGACTAGCCTTTCAGATGGATCCGGAGTAGCTGAGCAACCCACAGCTACAGAGGGTGTCTTCAGACCTACTCAGTTAAGCATTAAACCCTCGGCTAAGTCTAAGCCTCCTTTAAACAAATACAGCATTCTCCAGGACAGGCCTCCATGCCTAAGAAACAAATGCTCAAAATGGCCGAAGACCTAATTACTCTGATCAGGGGGTCCCATCCCCCTCCTGATAAAAGGCCTAGACAGGATGCAGACTATGACTCATCCGACCAGGTGTCCATCTCTTCTGATTCTTCCTCAGACCTAGGATACTCTTTACCCCCTTATGAGGATTCCGATGCTGAGGAATCAATTCCATCAGCCTCACCGCCTGAGGACTACTCCTTTGGGGAAACCCTACATACCATGAGGGAGCATTTCCACTGGGAAGGCCAGGATTAATCAGAATCCAAGAAAAGGCTCAGAGACTTCCTTTTATTACCTCAACACAGACCCCTTGCTATTCTGCCAGTGTTAGATATTGTGGATGATGTGTATACTGAATCCAGCTTAAATCCTGATTGCTTACCTCCAGCCCCTGTTAAACCTGACAGATACTACAGAGTCCCTGACTCACATAAATTTCTGTATAAAAGCCCTGTAGCTGACCCTGAAACTATTTCTCAGGGACCCAAGGAGTTAAGGCCTCATCAGCCAAGAATCCAGTTCCCTCTGACAGAGATTCCAGAGCATTAGACAGATGGGGAAAGAAAGTATATTCTGCAACTTTAGCAATGAGAGCCTTAAATTGCCAGTTTCACACACTAAAATATCAGCAATTTTTACTGTCTCAGTTAAAACAAAAAAAATGCTTCCAGAATCAGATCCTCCTAATTTTAAAGAAATGCAGGATTTATTGCATGCAGCTGAACAAGTGGGAAAACATACTTTGCAATGTGGTTTTGATTCTCTAGAGGCCTCCTGCAGAGCAGCAGTTACAGGCTCTGTCATTAGAAGACATGCTTGGTTAAAAGAATATACGTTACCAGATCATGTTAAAGCAAAATTATTGGATGCACCTTTGCAGCAGGATGTGTTATTTGGAGTTAAGGCAGAAGAGGTACTAAAGAAAATGGAGGATAAGGCAAAATCTATGCAAACGGTGAAGGATTTCTTACAGGTTCAGCCTCCTAGATTTAGCAGAAACTGGCCAACTAAGAATTGGTCCTTTCCAATTACAGACAGACCTCAAAGGGGAAGATACAGACATCCAAGAGGTAGAGGTCAAACACAAGGTCGTTACAGGCCTCGACAATGGGTTGCATCAGGCCAGAAAGAAGGGGAAGACAGGCCACAACCATATAAAAAGCAGCTCCAATGACTTCCCACTACAGCTGCCAAACAAATCCTTCTTGGCAGCCCCCTTGGGAGGAAAACTGTCACTCTTCTACCACAATTGGCAAATGATCACCAAAGACAAATGGGTTCTCAACATTGTATTTCAAGGTTACAGGTTCCAATTTCACACTCTGCCAAGGTTAAAAGGAATGCCAAATCTGCCACCAAATCAATGGGCAGAGGCTCAAAAACAAATTACAGCACTCATGGATATGAGAGCTATTCAAAAGGTACCATCACAGGAGCAAGGACAAGGATTTTACTCAAGACTCTTTCTGGTACCCAGAAAGGACAAAGCCTGGAGGCCAATTCTGGATGTTTCATCTCTAAACACTTACCTGGATGTTCCGAAATTCAAACTGTTGACATTACAGCAGCTTCTTCCCATGCTGGGCAAGAAAGCTTGGCTCGTGACTTTGGACCTCAAAGAGGCATACCTGCACATCCCTGTCAGACAAAACTGCAGAAGATACCTCAGATTCATAGCTGGTTCAATGCACTACCAATTCTCTGCACTGCCCTTTGGCTTATCTACTGCGCCCAGGGTCATCACAAAGTGCCTGGCACCAGTAATTGCATTTTGCAGACAGAAAGGAATTCAAATTTATCCGTTCCTGGACAACTGCTTGATTCAAGCACAGAGCAAGGACATTCTTCTAAAGCATCTGGCATTTGTAAAAAAGTTATTAAGTTGCCTGGGGTACACAGTAAACAAAAAGAAAACAAAACTAGTGCCCTCACAGGAGATTATATTCCTGGGTGTCAGCTTGAACACAATGGCCCAGATGGCTTATCTCACACCAGACAAACAAGGAATTCTGACTCAATACTTTCAATTGATGGCAACAAAGACCCAGCTCCCTGCAAGAAAAATTCTGCAGGCCTTGGGTTACATGGCATCTTGCATACTACTAATTCCATATGCCAGACTACATATGAGGAAACTACAATGGTACATAAAGAATGTATGGTCTCAACACTGTCAAAGTTTGGAAACAGTTATACCACTAATCCCTTGCCTTCAACAGGAGTTTCGAAGGTGGGCTCAAGCTTGTCACCTCAACAAGGGACAGCCTTTTACTCAACCCACAGCCAGGCAGACACTGACAATAGATGCATCGGATTACGCCTGGGAAGCACACTTGGCAGGAAAATGTATTCAGGGCAAGTGGGCCGCAGAACTATGGCATCTTCACATCAATCAAAAAGAGATGCCAGCTGTACAAAATGCACTTATACCTTTCAAGGACCTGCTGCATCCAGGACAACTACTACTAAAGACAGACAACACCACAGTTATGTGGTACATAAACAAGCAAGGGGGCACTCACTCCTAGCCCCTATGCAGACAAGCTATGACCTTATGGAACACAGCTATAAACCTTCAAGTTCATCTGCAAGCGTAATTCCTGCCAGGAGAGAAAAACACACTGGCAGACGACTTAAGCAGAAACATCATGGATCCCCACGAATGGGAGTTGAATCCACAAATATTCAGAATGATAACACAGAAATGGTGGAGCCCGGACATAGATCTGTTTGCAGCCCTAATAAACTGCCAGCTACAAAAATTCTGCACAAGGAGTTACCATCCACAAGCATGGAAAGTGGATGCCCTCTCATTCAGCTGGGAGAACCTACAGGTATACGCTTTCCCACCACTACCTCTCCTGCCAAAGGTACTCATAAAAGCCAGGCTGGAAGAGCCAAAGATGATCCTAATTGCACCAGACTGGCCACGCCAGCACTGGTACCCAATCTTAAGGAGCTTAGCACAAGAACCACCCTGGATTTTGCCTCTAATCCCACATCTGCTGACTCAGCACAACAAACAAATACTACACAGCCAAGCTAAAGACCTTAAACCTAGCTGCATGGAAGATTCCTTAGTCAAGCAAGCAATGCCTCTCTCCAAAGCTGTTATGGATGTCATTCTGGAGGCCAGAAGGCCTAGTACCAGGAAAGCCTATTCGGATAAATGGAAGAGATTCTGTGCCTGGAACCAAGCTCACAGCCTTGACCCTCTTGTCCCAAACATTCCTCAGATACTACAATACTTAACTGAGATGCTGGACAAAGGACTGTCCTTCTCATCCATCAAGATCCACACCTCTGCCATCTCTGCTCATTACAACACGGATCCACCAATTTTCTCTAATCCTCTGTTAAAACAGTACCTCAGTGGAGCTAAAAACATAAGACCGCCCCGTAGAACACCTACTCCAACTTGGGACCTCAACTTTGTTTTGGAGAAGCTAACTTTACCTCCTTTTGAGCCAGCCAACACAGCAGAATTAAAATATATCTCTTGGAAAACTGCTCTACTCCTGGCAATAACATCAGCACAAAGAGTTTCAGAATTACAGGCACTAATGGCAGTGGAACCTTTCCTCATTTTCCACCAGGACAGGGTGTCTTTATGAACAAACCCTACTTTTATGCCAAAGGTGGTATCCAGTGTGGCTCTAAACCAAACTATTCACCTGCCAACTTTTTTATCCTAAACCACGGAATAAAGGGGAGAGACTACTGCATTCTTTGGACATTCACAGGCAGTTACGCTTCTACTTGGACAAAACCAAAGCTTTCAGAAAATCTGAGCAATTATTGGTAGCATATGCTGCAGGAGCACAGGGAAAAGCCATTTCAAAACAGACTATTTCAAAATAGATAGGACATTGTATACATTTCTGCTACATATACCATGGAAAACCTATACCTAGCAGCATTAGATCTCACTCCACCAGGGCAACAGCCACTTCAACTGCCTACCTCAGGGGAGTACCTACCAAGGATATTTTGGAAGCAGCAACTTGGAGTTCTGCACACACCTTCACCAAACATTACCATCTGCCTCTATACTCTAAATCCAGAGCTGGCTTTGCCACTGCAGTGCTGCAGGGCCTTATAGCCACCCCTAATGCCTTATAGGACCAGCCACCCTTCCTCAGCTTTGGGATTCCACCCAAGTGTAATGACTGCAGCAGTGTAACATGATGAACATAGTACAGTTTTGTATCTACCATAAATATAGATGTTCGAGTGTAGACACTGCTGCAGTCCAGGTTACCCTCCCCCCTTCACCTCTTACTGGCTGGTACGTACCTATGTCTTCTACCCTTACTACCTATGGGAAGTATTTGCTGGTAGCTGTAAGTTGTTTATTGCTTTTCTTATGTATGTTTTATTAGCAATTGGAATTGCCTACATATTTAGAGGCACCTGACATCTGGGGCAAGAAAAACTGAAGAAAATGGCGTCGGCTGCATCTTATATACCCCTGTCACACTGATGTCAGGGAGGAGGTGACAGCAACCAACGCTGAACCAAGACTTTGGAACTCTGGCCGACTGCGGGACCGCCTGACGGCAGGATAACCCAAGTGTAATGACTGCAGCAGTGTCTGCACTCGAGCATCTACATTTATGGTAGGTACAAAACTGTACTTTTTTGTAAAAAATTATATGTCATTTGTATATCAAACTGATTTGTACAAGTGCTTGTGTTGAAAATGTATTTGTTAAGTTGCCTGTGTTAAACAAATGTACCTACAGTGGGTCCTGCTGCACAAAAAAGAAATACACCTGTATGTCAGACTGTATTGTAACTGTTGAAATGAATATATTGCAACAGAGTATACTGAAAGAGAAGAGATTAATCTCAGTCCAGCTAACTTTGAAAATAACCTGAAATTAAATTACCTGGTATAAATCATAAAGATTGTACCTCACAGGTCTAAATGTAGCCAGAGATGCAATGTCTGTGAAAACAAGGATTATGAATCCTGCTGTATTGTCCTTAGTGGTAAACTAATTGCTACTCTGGAAGGGTGGAAGTGTTGAAATAGTTTTATAGCTTCCAGATGCTGTAACAAATCTTAGCAAAGCTCTATGTATGTGTATTGTGACACACATATATGCACAGTCCTGGGTCAGCTTCTAGTAAAGGGGGTAGTTTGGGAACCAGAAAGTCAGATGACCAAATGTGATGTCATTCTGTAATCAAGCACTGAAACGATGCTTTAATACTAGATGAGTCAGAAGTCTCAGGGCAGTCTGTTTGTGAAACCTGACAAGAAAGACCACTCATGCACATCACCTTGCCTTGCTCTGTTAAGTAAGTAGGAAACAGTAATTATTTAGATCAGTCAGAAAAAAAATACAGAGAGATTAGTTAAATATTCTTTTTCTGCATCTGTGTGAATCATTCCTTCTGTGTTATTTTTAATATTTCCTCTGACTGAATCTCAGGTGTTTGTTATAAATAGACATTCAGTATTTTCATGTTCTTTTATTATTTTTATTAAATATATTTAAACTTTTCATTGTGCTGTTGTTTTTAGGAAATAATTAATCTTTGAGAGTACTTATATTTAATTAGTGACACTGTGGCATCACATCCTGAAAGTCTTGCTGTTTGGTCAATATTTCCATTGGTATTAGTATTAATTTCACTCAGTATAATTGGATACCCTGTTAAGGGCCTTAGAGTAGCTGGCTGGTGGCAATAGAACTACCTTATAGCCTGGGCAGAGGTGGTAGAGCAGGTAATCTGTGCCAGCCTTTACCCAGGTGTGTGTGTGTCAAAATCAAATCTCAAAGAGTGTGTGTGTGTGTGTGTGTGTGTGTGTGTGTGTGTGTGTGTGTGTGTGTGTGTGTGTGTGTGTCTGTGTGTGTGTCTGTGCATGCGCGTGTGTGTGTCTGTGCATGCGCGTGTGCGTGTGTGTGTGTGTGTGTGTGTGTGTGTGTGTGTGTGTGTGTGTGTGCCAGCTACATGGAACAGGGACACGGAGCTCCTTAGTGGTCAGTGTGGATTCTTATTTGGGGCCTGAAGAGCGAGAGAGAGAGAGAGCATCCTGCCCCAGGACTGAAGTGTGTTTCCTGTGTGTTCTTAAGGGAAATTGTGCTTGGTGCAGAGCGCTGCATCTGAAAGTACTGTGTGTGTCTATTTCTCTCAAAGTGAACATTCCCCCAATGGTGTCTATAGTGAGGATCAAGGCTCCCTGATCATTGGCCCAGAGAAGGGACATTACAGTAATATTGTGTGAGATCCAGTAAAAGCTGTCTACAAGTGTGGATATATTGTTTCCAGGTGGGATATGTAGAACAATTATAGAAAGTAATTTGTGGCCATTTAATTTTATGCAGGGGATAAGTAGCTCTGAATTACTGAATATGGGCATAGTTATTGTAAGAGGAGAAACTTCATAAATCTTGGGGTAGAGGATAGCTAACCCTCCAGCATTTTTGTTTAGCCTGTCAGCTTTAATAATGCTATATCCTGGGAGAAAATTTCTGAGTGCTTTATATGAGGTTTTAGCCATGTGTCTGTAAGGGCATCAATATATAGTGTATAATGAGAGATCCAGGTATGCAGTTCAGTGATTTTATTGCAAATGCTATGTACATTCACGGAAGTAAAGTTTATCTGCTTGGAGTTATTAAAGGTGACCGGAGGGGATGTGGGTGAAGGGGGGTAAAGATGGAAGGAGGACCTGGGGGCTTAAGGTGTGTATTACTCTGATGATATGAGGTATTGCCAGCTCTGCCAGGAGAAGTAGGGCAGTGGATGTGTAACATATGCCAGCACAGGTAGCTAGAATTTTGTAAAGTATTATATATCATTTGTATAGCAAACTGATTTGTACACATGCTTGTGTTGAAAATGTATTTATAAAGTTGCTTGTGTTAAAAATGTATCAACAGTGTGTCCTGCTGGACAGAAAATAAATATACATTTATATATGACTGTATTGTTGTATATAGGATAGTGGAAGAGAAGAGGTTAATCTCAGTCCAGCTAATTTTGAAAAATAGTAAGAAATTAAATTACTTAATTTAGGCCATAAAGATTGTATTCTACAGGTCTGAGTGCAGCCAAAGATGAAATGTCTGTGCCAGAGAATAGTTTATTAGCTCCTGTAGGAATTGTGGAAGTGTTTATTGTTTTATAACTTCCAGAAGATGGAACAGATCTTAACAAAGCTCTATGTATGTGTATTATTGACACATTTGTGTGAGATTCTGGGTCAGTTGCTAGGAAAGGGGAGTAGCATGGGAAGCAGATGTCAGATGACCAGATATATGTGATGTCATTCTGTAATCCATCACTGAAATGATGTTTTTTTTAAAACTAGATAAGACTGAAGTCTCAGAGGACTCTATTTTTGAAACCTGACATTGAAGGAGCCCTCATCTATTTCATCTTGCCTTGCTCTAGTAGGTGACCAGGGAATAGTGATTCTTTAGATCAGTCAGGAAAATATAGTGAGATTAGTTAAGTACTGTTTTTCTGTATCTGTATTAATCTGTTCATCTGTGTTATTTTAATATTTCATGTGACAAACACTGGTGTTCATTGTAAATAGATATTTGGTATTTACATGTTCTTTTATTGTTTATTATTAAATATACTTAAACTTTCATTGTGGCTGGTCCTTTAAAGAATATTTTAAACTTTGTGAGTTCTTGTATCTGTTTGGTGACCCTTGTAAGAGCCTTGATACTGGCTTTGGAGTGTCTGGTGGCAGTAACTTCCTTATAGTCTGGGCAGAAATGGGCATAGCTAATAAATCTGTGCCAGCCTTCCCAGGTGTGTGTGTGTGTGTGTGTGTGTGTGTGTGTGTGTGTGTGTGTGTGTGTGTGTGTGTGTGTGTGTGTGTGTGTGTGTGTGTGTGTGTGTGTGTGTTGTGTGTGTGTCAGCTGCTTGGAGCAGGGACAAGAAGCACTGGTTTCAGAGACTGGTGGAGAACTTGGCTTGGACACGTGGCTGAGGACTCAACTTTATAACTGTGCCAGTGGGGAGTCTTACTGGGGGCCTAGAGAGAGAGAGAAAGAGAGAGAAACCCAGACCCTGGACTGAGTGTGTTCTCTGTGTACTTTTAAGGGAAATTGAGCTTGATGCAGACAGCTGCATCTGGAAATATTGTGTGTAGCTATTTTTGTTCCAAGTGAACATCCCTCACCAGTGTCAGTGGTGAGGATTCGGGCTCCTTGATTACTGGCCCAGAGAGGGGATGTCGCAATTACCATATAGTTTACTTGCTGAAGAATGTTGGAGAGAGTGAAGTAGTTTTATTATGATCATTTTTATTTTTATTCTTTGCTTTGTTCTGGGGTGGTAGTGAGAAGAAATAATTTTTTATTTAAAGCAAAAAATATGTGAACTGCTAAATAGATGTGGAACAATTTCTGGTGAAGAATTTCATGTAGAATGGTTTAAATGGCAGCTTATGCTAGGTCAGGAAAAATTGGGTGTAAAAGCAATTTGATAGTCTGTGAGAAGAGCAAATATCAGAAGAATTAGAGGAGTTAAGCTAGTGAATAGCATATTTATTTGTGAGGAGAATGAGAGGCAAATAAGTTATAAAGTTAAGCACAAGGATATATAGGAGTTAGAGTGATTTAAGGTATCATTAACAATGATAGTTTATAAACATTTCCTAGAATTTATAAACTCAAATGTCCTGGATCAACTGGTCAACACCCTCACCAGAGGTGACAATGGACCTGGTCATCATCAACATGGGTGACTGGTGTTCCACACCAGAGGTCAACCCCTCTCTGGTTAGATCTGACCATAAACTAATCACTATGGATATCCACATTCTGCCCCCACCCCCAGTCAAAGAAACCACCATGAAAAACTTTTCAAAAGCAAACTTCACATTACTTAAGACCGAGATGGAAAGTTTCAAAGCCCCCATGCTAAAGGATAACGCTGTCCAAGCTGCAAAATCCTTTACAAATGCATTCTACGGGCACCTACAAGAATGCATGGAGCATGCTATCCCAAGCAAAACCAAGACTCATTCCTCCAAGAAAAGGAAACCAGTCTGGTGGACCCCTGTCATAAACAAGCTATGCAATAGAAGGAGGAAACTAGTACAAAAAAAGAGTAAAACCCCATGAAGGGAAGATATCCCTAATCAGTAACAGAAAAAAAACTATGATTCCTCATAAAATCATCCAAAGCTAGCTTCGAAAAAAAACTTGCCAAGGACTCCAAAAATAACACAAGGCTTTCTTTAGCTATGTGAGGAATCTAAGTGGCAATTTTCAGATCTGCTCGGAGTTTGTGCAGATTGGCACAAAATACACTGAACCGACCGATATCACCAACATCCTGGCAGACAGGTTCAGTGCAAACATCACCCCCCTCTCACCCCCAAAAAGGCCCATAACCATACCAGAAGAATGTAGTGCCTCTGAAATCACAGACACTCAGGTTAAAACAGCCCTCTCCAAAGCCAAAAACACAGCATCAATGGAACTGGACGGTGTCCCAGGCTGTGTCCTACAAAGATGAACTAACCCCTCACCTAAACACACTGTTCAAACTCAACCTCTCCACAGGCTACGTGCCCATAGAGTGGTGAACAGCAACAGTTATTCCACTCCACAAAGGTGGAGCCATAGCAGACCCCGGAAACTATCGCCCTATAAGCCTGACTAGCTTGGTCTGCAAGGCTATGGAGCACAGCATCATGGATCTCATTAACAGAGACAATGGGAACCTCCAAACACTGGACCCTACCCAGTTCGGCTTTGTTAGGGGCAGATCATGCCTCCTAAACCTGGTGGACTTCTTTGAGACAGTTACCAAGGCTATAGACGAGGGAAAGGTGGTCCACACAGCCTACCTAGACCTCGCAAAGGCCTTCAACACCATTCCCCATTCGGTTATTATAGACAAGCTCACCAGCCTGAACATAAACTCCTATGTCATGAGATGGGTTGCCAACTGGCTCACAGACAAAACCCACATAGTAAGAGTTGCGGGAGCTAGGTCTGACTCTAAACCAGTTACAAGTAGCATTCCCCAGGGCTCAGTCCTAGGACCCCTCCTGTCGACATATACTTCTCAGAGGTACAGGCAGGCACAGGAGGACTATGGCTGACCAAGTTCACAGATGACTGCAAACTAGGGGCTATAATTGACTCTCCGGCTGACACAGACATCCTCCAAATGGGTTTCACTGAGACAGATACCTGGTGTCAGAACCATGGCCTCAAGCTAAATGCCAAAAAGTGCATAGTCATCCCCTTTGGAAAAAACAAAGTACCTACAAACTATCACATAGGTGGTAGCCCCCTAAATACAGAAGATGTAATAAGGGATCTGAGGACCCAAGTAGATAGTAACCTCTCCTTTGATAATCACATTGCCAAAGTGGTTAGAAAATCCTTCTATGTGGCCCACCTAATCACAAAAGGGTTTGCATCCAGATCAAAAGTGGTCATTGTGCCCCTCTATGCATCACTCATCAGACCTATCATACAGTACAATGCCCCATTCGGGATGTACCTTACAAGACACCTGCAACATCTGGAAAGACCACAGAAGTATCTCACCAAGAGGATCACTGGCCTCAAACAGATGCCCTATGCAGTACTACTGAAAAAACTCCAGTTGTACTCGGTTGCATACCGCCTACTCAGATGTGATCTCTGCCTGACATACAAGGCCATGTCCAACCCAGAATTGATGGACATGCTCCACCTAAAGAAAACCATATCCCCACGAGCCACACGCTCTAGGGATCTGAACCTCACCACAACAATAAATAGGATGTGCTGGAGGGATAGATTCCTGTCCCAGAGACTTCCCATGCTCTGGAACAAGATTCCAATCTACATTATGCAGAGCTCCTCGCTAACCCTCTTCAAGAGAAACTTGATGAGTGGATGGGAAACAGAAAGTTTACCTCGGGGATCACTTCAGTGGCTCTGCTGGACAGAGGCACAGGGAACTAATCTAAGGGGTGGCGATAGCCAACACATTCTGGCTAGGCTTATAATTGCCTTTGGACAGATAACCTAGTACCTACCTATGAACCTATGAACCTACAGGAGTAGTGAGTGTGTTGGATAAGAAGTAAGCGACAGAAATGACAATCCAAGATAGGACTTTGCAGTACTAAAAATGAATAATAATAAGGTCATTAAGACAGAAAAGGGGGGGAAGAGTTGGTGTGAAGTCAGGAATAATAGTAAATTTGATGAAGTAAGGTTATGTAGTGGAGCAGATAGGTGGGTTGGAAAAGGAAGAGTTGGGTGTTTAGATAGGAAGGAGATAGGAAGGAGAGGGGTGCAGTTGTGCAGTGAAAGGAAAGGCAGATATTTACTGAGCAGTCATTGCGTGACTGAGTGAAAAAGAGAAGATGTGTTGTGGTGGATGATGTGTTAACAGACTAGACACTGAGTGAGTGAGTGAGTGAGTGAGTGAGTGAGTGAGTGAGTGAGTGAGTGAGTGAGTGAGTGAGTGAATATTAATAGTATTGCAATGGATAGTATGGAGTAGTGAAATGCTTTGAAATTGTCCTGATATGTTGCTGTGATCCAATGATTCACGTACAAACAGTGTTGGGTCTCACAAAGGGGTTCCCCATGGAAGTGGGTTTGCATCAGGGTTCAGTTCTGAGCCCACTGCTGTTCATGCTGGTTCGTTTGTGTCTTTCGGCTTTTTCCCGGTTAGGGGCCGCCAAAACCTTCGTTGAAGGTTGTGCGTCAGGACTGGCAAGCCTGTACGTAAAAATCAACTGCTGTTCATGCTGGTAACAGATGAAATTAGCAAATAGGCTGGAGGGGAAAGATCAACAAAGTTGCAGTATGCAGATGATGTGGCATTACAGGCAGAATTTGAGCAAGAACTTCAGCAAGGGAAATAGAATCAAAAGTGAATGCACATGGGATGAAACAGAGTAAAGCTAAGACAGCTGTACTGGCAGCAAATGAGGGAAATCAGAAGTAGCTGAGAACTGAGATAGAAGGGAAAATAGTGCAACAGGTTAACAGCTTCAAGTATCTGGGAAAGGTGGTTGAGGAGAAGGGAAGTTTGAATGAGGAGGTCAATACTAGAATCAGAGGGGCTGCAGCCAGGGGTAGTGTATGACCAACGAATGCCAAAGTGGCTAAAAGTTAAGGTGTACAAAACAGTGGTGCAACCAGTACTGCTGTATGGTACAAAAACCTGGGTAGTAAAGCCAGGGCAGTTGATGAGCTAGAGGTAAAAAGTTTATTAATAAAACAAACACTGTATATTCATAAGGGCTTTCATCCCCACAATGGTTCAATTAAGTTCTTAAAGGGACATTTCATAGTATACAGTTTAATCAATAGCCTTATATAAAAACAAAAAATACAAATCAAATGCATTATTGGTTGATTGTAAGCACTTGAATAGACCATAAATTTGTATATAAGGAATCAGAGGGAAGGAGTATTTTATCTGATGAAGTCTCTTTTGAAGGGACAAAAGCGCTTATGAATGCAGAGTGTTTGTTTTATTAATAAACTTTTTAGCAATCTTCGTGGAGAGTTGGACTGTTTTGTGGATTTTTCCATTTTGTTGGTTATTTTGCTGTCACTTTTTGGTACTTATGAAGCTAGAGGTGATGGAGATGAAGTGCCTGGGCTCCCCTACACAACGCAGACATTCCAGAATGCCAACAACCATATGGCCAACACCGTATGATCGACATTCAGAATGCCAACATTGTGAGAGGTCCATAGAAAAGGAAAATAAAATTTCCTTTCAACTGTTAGCAGGGGGGGCTGCACCCCCCACACCCCCTGTAACTTTAATATACCAGCTCCGAGATTGCACTACAGTGCAGGAATGGAAATCTTTCCATTCCGCACTATAGTGAGATGCCGGTTCTGCACTGTCGGCATTCTGAATGTCGACCATATGGTGTCAGCCATATGGTTTTTGGCCTTCTGGAATGTCGGCAAACTGAAGGGGACCCAGTGCCTGTGATGTGTGGTAGAATGCACACTGTGAGAGAGAAAAAGAAATGAGGACATCAGACCAGAAGCCAAAGTAACTCCAATTACAGAGAATGTAAAAGAAAAATAGATTACGAAAGTTTGGGCACATGTGCAGAAAAACAGAAAATAAACTGGTGAGGATGATTTTGGACAGACAGGAAGAAGATAAGAAAAGATGAGCACATGCAGCAAAGAGTTGGATGGATTGTGGGGGAGAAGACATGTGATAGGCATGATTGTCAAAAAAATGTAGGAGAGCAGTGAATCGAGAGAGCTGGTGACAGTTGACCTGACACCATGATTCCATGCAGAAAATGAGAATGGGGGGGGGGGGTGATAATAATGTTGCTGTGACTTTAAACAAGTGATGTCATTAAAAAGTGTGATGAGAGTATTTGGAATAAATGTGTGACGATCTGGTGGTGGTTAAGGAATTGGTGACAGGAGGAAAGTGAAGCAGGCCACATCCCCCACGTTAGTGGGAGACAAACAGTCTGGACCTGCTCAGACCCAGTGATTCAGTACATCCAGCCCAATAAAGGTAGACAAATGGTCTGAGATAGAGTTTTGCCATGGCTGTTAAAGACAGAAACTAAAAGTGAGGTTACACTACTGTAAACTAGAGATAAGGGTAAATTGGCAGTATGAGAACAGTAAAACTGCAATGATGTATCACTGGGTACTCGAGAATGCTTAAACATGAAAACAGGCCACACAGGGGGACATTACATCAGCAAAAACACACATAAGCAATGTATGCTCTCTGTACATACATTCTTGCCTGTAGTAATGTTCTTAATTATCAAGCCCTGTGAAACAGGATACAAAAACAACGCCTACTGTGATTACATAAACTATTTAGAGCAGTAAAGAGGCAGAGAGAAATAAATTGCAGGTGCCTCTGAATACTGCTGTGTAACTTTTTCCTTCACTAATGAAGACATGTCACAGTTTAAAGTAGCTTCTACCCTATACTTGAATTCTTCCAGTTTTGTAGTAATATTCATAGAACCTATTGCAAGAATAACAAAAGTTTTATTTTTATTATGCTGTCCTAGCTATGAATCTCTGTTCCAAACAGTGTTTCATCCCTAACTATCTAGTGAAGGAAAAAAAAAACAGGAAATTAAAGGAGGTGAACAAAAAGTGACATACTGATCAGAAGTGTAGCTGGTTCAACCAGTGCCCTGGGCTTGTACTATGAACCAGCACCCCATCTCCTCAGCTCTTCATTCACTGTAATAAGCTGATAGATTAAAAAAACAAAAAAAACAATGGACATTCCTTCTACAAGCACACCCACCAGGTGGCCAGATGCATGAACCCCCCCCCCCACTCCAGCCATTCAGGTCCTGTTTCTGTGTCCCTGTCCCCAGTCTTAATTCGAGATGCCCTGCCTGCTACAGCTCTCATGCTTTAGTCAAAAAAAAATCTTCTTTATAATCTGTAGCAAACTGCCTGCTACAAATGTAGGAAACAGTTGCCTAGAATTTATACCTTGCCTGCACGGAATGCTACAAAGGTTATACTTTAGTTTAAAAAAATGTTTTTCTCCTTTTTAAACTGTAGCAAACAGTTGCTACAGTTTATACCCTGCCTGCACTAACTGCTACAGCTCTCAGGTTTTTGTTAACAAAATATTTTTTTTCTTTTGAACTGTAACAAACAAATGTAGGAAGTAGTTACTACAGTTTAGACCACACAGAATGCTGCAATGCTCAGGTTTGACCGCAAATGCAATACCATCTTTTAAAAGCTGGCAATGCATCAAAGAAAGATCCAGATCAGCTGTCCACACCCCCTCCAACACTTTGCACCTGGAGCAGTTGCCCTTCTTGCCCCACCCTAGCAAAGCTTCTGATACTGATAGCAGGTAAATAGGCCAACCATGTGAAAAAACATATTTAGTCAGACAATTAGTATGGTAATAAGATGGGAGGATATATGAATAGTAGTGTTGGGAAAATATGAGAGAGTGTATTAGAGAGCTGAAGTGGAACCAGATGAAAATATGCTATATTGCTGGAAAGGAAAATAGGAGATAAATTTCTAGAGAGGAGATCAAATTAACAGGAACACCATCATAACACACCCCTAGCAAAAGGTATTCCAACTTACATGACATCAGAGACTCATTTCAGTAACACAGAAGGTGAAGTGGTGCAGCGGTAGCTTTGTCGCCTCACAGCAAGAGGTTCTCCCGTTTGATTCTCGGCTGGAGCGCCTTCTGTGTGGAGTCTGCATGTCCTCCCCGCGGTCGAGTGTCGTTCAAAAGACATGCATGAATGGGCGTGCCTTCATTGAAGGTTGGGCGTCGGGCTGGCACCTCGGCACCATAAAAATCGACTGCCAATCATTAGCGGACCGGAGTTCCACTGTGGCGACCCCTAACCGGGAAAAGCCAAAAGAAAAACAACAGAAGGCAAACACATAACATCAAGAGCTGTTTAATGCAATATGCAGTTAAAATGGAACCTTACTAGAACTGTGCATTTGAGTCCTGAAGTATAAACAATGACAAAACCTGACTTTGTTTTATGTTAATGCTAATCTACATTTTCTGAACTACTTAAGCACAGCAGTACAGCATAGAGGGACAGAGCACTGATCTGTTAATGAGTTTATTTTATACTCCACTGCTTGAGTCATTCAACTGCTTCTTGAGTATCACTAGACATTAAACAAGTCATTTAACAATACAGTACTCACATCTTATCCCCATAAAGGGTGTTTGTCTCTGGTATGCCTGTGTATTTCACAAGTAAATGTTTTAAAAATGATACAGCTGCCATTATATTCTAACTGCATTGTATCAAAATGGTTGAGCATTGCTACCAAAAGCTCTGTGTATGTCACATTTTATTGACACCAGGGTAGCTTTCTGATAGGACACAAACATGCTTTACACAATAAATTTATGCATAAACAACACTTCTCCAGTTGTGAAGACGATTGCTTGTTTCCAGGAATAACATAGTGGAAAAAGTAATGTTAGCTACAGTTGCATTTTATTTATTTATTTAGTGACATTTGATTATAGAGAAAGTCCAACAGGGTAGTAGCCCCTTTGCAGTGGAGGTCCAGAACTGCAAAGTATTACAAAACATTTTAAGAACAAACATTTTACAATCCTCAAAAATAATGCAAAAATATCTACAGTTTAAATAGATTAGGCATAATATGAATACATTGGTTAAGTTAAGAATAGATACAAGTTATATAACAAGGATTTAATATTTAGAGAAATTTTAGCCAGTTTATAGAGAAATTAAAAGTAAGTTAGTATAGTACAAACAGGAATTGCAGTATGAAGTATGCTGTTTAATGCAATATGCAGTTAAAATGGAACCTTACTAGAACTGTGCATTTGAGTCCTGAAGTATAAACAATGACAAAACCTGACTTTGTTTTATGTTAATGCTAATCTACATTTTCTGAACTACTTAAAGCAATGCCTAATCTATTTAAACTGTAGATATTTTTGCATTATTTTTGAGGATTGTAAAATGTTTGTTCTTAAATATTTTAATACTTTGCAGTTCTGGACCTCCACTGCAAAGGGGCTACTACCCTGTTGGACTTTCTCTATAATCAAATGTCACTAAATAAATAAATAAAATACTCTGAACAGTCTGCTACTTTCATTACTCTGAACAGTCTGCTACTTTCATTCTTTACTCTCCCATTCTTACCTAGACTAACATTTTTAGCCCCCTTCTCTGGTCCTTCACCCTTTTCCCTTAACTCATTGCCTTTATACCTCACTCTCCTTTTTAACTTTACTTTCTTAACATTTAACTTGATAGAATACCATTTCCCTATCTAAACATACTCTACCCATACTTTTCTTTTTCCTCCTATCCCTTTTTTCCCTTAACTTTACTACCAATATACCTCCTTACCTTCTAACTTGCTTTCTTTTAACACTTCTAACTACTAGCTTTCCTTCACTCTGTTAATTACCAATTCTGTCCTCTACCTTCTGACCAATGATTAATTTTATGTACCTACACTTCAAATATCCTTAACTCAACTGTATATTTTGGTGCCTGAGCTTATCTCCTCAGCCACATAATGTGAACTTTGATTATAATCTTACTGTAACCTAGTTAAGTTAGTCAAGACAAACTGTATTTTGTCCTTGTACATTTTTGTTTTGTTTTGTTTTTGTTCTTTTGTTAAAAAAGATTGATCTATTTAGTAAAGTATTCCTCATGTATTGTCTTAGTCTAATAGTGGAGCTTTTCTCCTCGGGCCTCTGCTGAAAATGGACATGTATCCAGCCAGACTAGCCCGGTTAACAAATGTAAAATAAATAAATAAATAAATAAAGTGAGAGAAAATCAGGCTTATAGCATATTTAGGAAGAAAACCAGGAGACAGAAATAGACAGAAGTAAGAAAGTGAGTGAAGAAGGGAGAGTAAAGAGGTGTAAGGTGTGAACAGGTACTAGTTCACATTCAACCCCTCTTGATGTTGAGCAAGAAAAGAGACAGCTTTTGCTAGGAAATTTTTAAGAATGGTTTTAAAGGTTGGGAGGGAAAGTACTGACGTGATGGACACAGGTAAGGAGTTCCAGGCCTTAGCAACATGGTACATGTGCAGATAATGCCCAGCAGATTTGATAGGTTGGTGAACAGACAGGAGTTTTTGGTCATTGAATTGCAATGCCCGACTGGGAACATAGTTGTTTAGGATGTTGTGTTGTACTCTGCAAGCAGAAGGATACTGGATAATTTTATAAGTGGTACGAAGTTGTGAAATGTTAGTTGATGGTGTAGTTCTAACCAATTTAGGTATTTTAGTGGTATGCAGTGGGTTTTGGAAGGGGTATTAGTTGCACATTTAGCAACTTTGTTATAGCATTTTTCAAGCTTTGATTTTTGTGACACTTGAAGATTAGTAAGGATGGAAGCACCATAAAGAAGTGTGGGGAGGAGATTAGTAGTGGCAAATGCAGTTTCAGTTGTCCTTGGCTCTGTAAAGCATCCCTAGTTTTTGATGAGTTTTTCTTATGCAATTTTGTATATGCAGGTCGAATTTAAGATTATCATCCACTAACATCCCTAATAATTTGCCATGAGAAGTGACATTTCTTAGGGTTGAGTATAAGTTTTGAGTTATAAAGCCATATTTAAGTGGCTGTTAAAGCTTCCTGAGTAATTTTTTAGAGCTGTGCTATGTTTTCAGATGTGCAAATGAATATGAAGTCACCTGCATACTGTATTAGGGAGGCTTATTGTGTGGATGTGTGGAGGGTGTTGATGAGAATGTTAAAAAGGAGAAAAACAACCTTGTTGCACATTCACTTGAGGGAGCATTTTTTAACCAGTGAAAAACAATACTGATATGATGCGCTTCATATATTTCTGTTTACAGAGGCTGTTTTATATCCATTATAAAGATAACTCAAGAGTGAGCTAGTCAAATATCTTGTTTTTATCTGAAATATAAGAAATTCCTGCAAGAAACATTCTCACTCCAGTGGCCTAAACTTGCATGTAATAGTCAGATGTTGTTTTGCATGAACTAAACAATACATACACATACACACACACAAACACACGTGTGTGTGTGTGTGTGTGTGGATATATATATATATATATATATATATATATATATATATATATATATATATATATATATATATATATATATATCTACTTCAGTAGACTGAAAGTTCACTTACCCAACTTTGAGATAGCCAAGACGGAAACGTCGACAACCGCAGAACACCGACATCCCAGAACACTGACTTCCCACTCCAGGTAAGTAAATGCTTGGGCATCCTGAAAAAATATTAAAACCAAAGGAAAGTAAACCCATCTATGTGGGAGGCTTCACCCCCCCACACACACACCCCCAACTGAATATATCAACTCTGAGATCGCAATACCGTGTGGATAAGGGGCAAAGTTCAACAGGGTGGCCAAGCATTTACTTACCTGGAGTGGGAAGTCAGTGTACCGGGATGTCAGTGTTCTACGGTTGTCGGCCTTTCTGTCTCGGCTATTAAACCTCAGGAAAAACTGGAATGATGTTGCTAATTGAGAATCCTTGAAATCAGGAAAATGGAACCACAGACTACAGATAAGTTCATTTGAAGTAATTCAAAGTAATGTAGCACTTATAATTTGTTTAAAACTCAATACTTTATTGGAAATAAAATATATTAAACTAATGAGTGCTTTTGTCCTTAAATAGACTTTATATATATATATATATATATATATATATATATATATATATATATATATATATATACACACACACACACACACACACACACACACACACACACACACACACACACACACATATAAATATATAGACAGATAGAAAGATAGATACATAGATAGATAGATAGATAGATAGATAGATAGATAGATAGATAGATAGATAGATAGATAGGCTGTCAGATAAAATGTCAAGGATGAATTTTATGATGTCAAGGAGAATGGATTGTGGCTGGAACCATTCCAGCAATGCATGGATTATTATGTTACTGGGAGATATCTTTACCTGATAAAATAGTAAAATATTACCTTATGTTTTACAGTCCATATCTGGAAATTCACTTTTCAAATCAATAAATTAACCAGACTTTATGATGCATCAAAGAACAGGCCAAATGACTGTGAAGGTCTTCCACTCAATATAAAAATAAAATTATACTTACAACATGTGCCACTGTTAGACACTTTTGAATATCAATCATTCTATGCACTATACTTTGATATACAATGATTTGTGCTGCTGAAACTCTACTGATCTGTTATGTTTGCTAAGTAATGTTCTCCCAGAAAAGGTGGCAGTTACTGGAGTGAACAAATGACAGAAATCTCATGACAGTACAAAGTTCAAACAACGTGTTTAGTTTCTGCAAATCTGAAGCAACAAAATAACACTAGGAGATGGTATAAACTGTATTACTCAGATTAACTGCTTCTTCTCTGGATTTTTCATATATGCAGAAGCTTTTGATGAAATGCCCTGTGTGATTCTTATTGGGGTACAGACAGGCTAAATCATATGTATTTAAAAGTCTTTAATATCCATGACACTACAATTAGTTGTACTTTGGCTGTGATGTTTCACTTTTTCTTACTTGTTTTGATTATCTGATGGACTTTATCAGCATTAACCTGCTGATAAAAATCAACAGTTATGCTGTGCTCAGAATATGACCTGGGGGTTATTAGGCAATGTGAGTTGAACATGAAGAAGCACACATAAAGATGATTTGCAACAACAGCTTGCATCTTAAGATAATAAGATGTCTATAGAAACAGATATTTTAATGCCAATTTTCAAAAATCTAGTTATACCAAAGCTTCCTAAATAGCTTACTGTTATTTCAGAATATATCATGCACGTATTGCCCATCACTATGTAGTTTTCACTTCATAGTTGGTATTCTTTATTATTATACAATTCCTCCCCTAAAACGTGCACGCTGATTGGCCAGCCCAACCAGCGTGCCCGTTGTAAATCCCTCAATATACCAACGGAAAAAGGTCCGGTCGCCCGGACTTTTTCCGTTAGTATAAAACACTGTCTCGCTATGTTAAAAGTGTTTAACATAGCGACACAGGTTTAAAAAAAGCAACGGAGATCTCCATTGCTTTTTTTAAAGCTGTCTCGCTATGTTAAACTCCTTTAACATAGCGACACAGTGTGTAAAAAGCAACGGAGATCTTGCGATCTCCATTGCTTTTTTTTTTAAAGCTGTCTCGCTATATTAAATGGGTTTAACATAGCGAGACAGCTTTAAAATAAGCAACGGAGATATCCATTGCTTATTTTAAAGCTGTCTCGCTATGTTAAACCCATTTAACATAGCGAGACAGTTTTTTAAAAAAAAAAACAACGGAGATCGCAAGATCTCCGTTGCTTTTTACTGTTTTGCTATGTTAAATGGGTTTAACATAGCGAGACAGCTTTACAATAAGCAACGGAGATCTCCGTTGCTTATTTTAAAGCTGTCTCGCTATGTTAAACGCATTTAACATAACAATAAAAAGCAATGGAGATCTTGCGTTCTCCGTTGCTTTTGCCCACAGCTCTGATGTACTGTGTAGGCATGCGCAGTACATCAGAACTGCCGCAGAATACCAGACAGCTGCAGAAGGGCAGTAAAGAGGCATTATACAATGCCATTATTTAAGAAAAGTAATTATTTCTTTTCTTAAATAATGTCATTGTATAATAGCAATAACCCACTTCTGGGTGTGGGTAATGCTGGATTTACCCGGTTGGCTTTGTTTGGTCCCTCGGGCCGCCCGGGACCAAACCACGCCAACCGTGGGTAAATCCAGCATTACCCACACCCAGGCATGGGTTATTGCTATAATATTTCCCACAGCTTGTAAATATAGCTAAATCATCTGAGTGCGTGACATGTTCTCTGTAGCTAATACTGTGAATGTTCTCTTCATACTTCGTAAATAGAGTTTAAACTCCGTTACAGCTTCTGTGTATAAGAAATTTGTTTGAAGAGGTTCTGCCCAGCATGGCTCAACCTAGTCAATAACTTATCACAAACAAATAAATACATAATATAACCCATTGTCACAAATACCTGTCTTAGATGCCACAGCTGTGGTATGTACTATGCTTATTTGTTTGAGATGAACAGATAATTTGAGATTAACAACCTGCCTCCTCATATGACCTAAGCTGCCATTTTAACTTATTGGATACTATTCTCTTGAATTTTATGTTTGACCTTGTGAATGATATGTAGATCAGTTGTCTACTAATTCAAATTACTTGCATGCCTGCACTTTTACTAATGCCTCATTTTTTAACTATGCTCTTCCTTCTCTGGCCCGTTAACTGTGGTTGTGGCTATGAATACATGCTGCGTATGGGAATAATAACAAGCAGATGCACTGCTGAAATAAAAATAAATTGTTAATGGTAAGAACAAACAGTTGCTACTACAATAATATAGCAAGGTGGTGTGGATGTATATGTGAGGAAACTGCTAATAAACTTCAAAACAATCTTCCAAAGGAAAATGAAAAGTGAACCAAGCTGTACTAAAACTGTAACAATTTTAAAAATATATAAATAATTGTTTAAAGGATAAATCTAAAAGAAGCTACACTATGCTTGCCTTTCCAGTGAAGTGCATAAGAAAGAAATGTGAAAATGGTATGTGGTTGCATTTTGAACTGTGAAACCGTACTGCATTTTAAAAGTGGAGCTAAACATTGACTCACAAATAGTTATATTGCTGCAAAGTCTAATGCTGCTTGAAGATACTGAGCTAGGTCAAAAGCTATTTTTCTGTTTGAGCACTGACTTGCTAAATCTTCCCCTTCCCCTTGGACATGTAGCTGTGAAAACAATAAAGAATCTTCAAAATTTTAAATCAAAGCAACATCTACATGAGTTCCTGTTTAGGGCATATCTAAATGAAGTCAGATTGTTGAAAGTAATGAGTTAAGGGAGTAACTACAATCTGCTTGCCAGCAGAGCCAGATCATGATCAAATGGAGTCCTAGGCAAGATAATGAACCAGGGTCTCCTACAGCCAATTCATTATTCCATTACTTGGCTCCACCCCTAAACTACCATAAACACCATTCAAAACTGTCAGCATGCATAGTGTTTCTTCTTTACTTTTGGAATGATTAGAGAGATGTATATTTAATTTAAAACTTTTAATTTATTAATCCTTTGTTGAGTCCCACTAGGTAACTAGCCTATTTTTAGGGAGACCCAAGATGGTATTTATACTAGTAGAGAACATTTGGAAAGGGCTTCAGCCTCTTTTCAGGGGAGACCGAAGGTGGTATTGGTACTATTAGAAATTTGTTGAGAGGATCAGGGAGCTTCCCCTACTCTTCATTGTTTTGAGTGGGATCCATTTTGCAGAAGCACTTCCTGCTTCCATTACAGGCACAGAGTAGGCTTGGAGAAACAGGGAGGCAGATGGAGAGGATGGAGAGGTGATAGAAATGGAGGGGAAAGCAAATATTGAGACTGGAGAATAATGTATGCAGGATTCTGAGGAGATGTTTCAAAGAAATATGTTTGATGGAGATGAGTCAGCAAATGGTGGATGTATAATTGTAAGCCTCCAGTTGAGAATAGTGTGGGATGATTTACTTAAATGAAATGGTGATGCAGAGTGAGCCACAAAACGAAGAAGATGTTTCCCGAGGGGACATCTTGGAGAAAATACAAAAGGATAATGCAGAGACAATCCTGAAAAATAGTGATGAGATGGAAAAGAAAACATATGCAGAGAAACTAAAAGAAGGCAGAAGGGGGTGCAGAAAAGAAGAGAGAAGAGATTGAAAATTAAGTATGTGGCAAGGATTCAAAGAAAAGAAAACAAAGAAACGGGCAGGTATGAAGTGTGGGACAATTTAATAGCTCATTTGGGTGTAAAAGCACACAAGATAAGAACATTATTTTGTGGCATTGTATTTGAGACTGTTTTTGAATGGGAATTTTTTTTAGAATATAAAAAGAAAACATAATACATGGAATCTTTATGTGATAAAAGCATTTGAAGGGAAACAAAACAGAAAATTCATGTACATTTTCGAACAGAGGTAGAAAGAGAGAGACTTTGAAAAGACATTTTAAAAATTTATGTAAAGTAGTACTGGACATTGCAAAAGTTTATGACAAAAGGGGTTTAGGGGCTAGTGGCTGGGATTATAATATTTTCTTAAAAACAGAAAGAAAATTTATACATATAACAATCACAAAAAATGTGGAGGAGAATATGGGTGTTGTAAAACACTGAGGACAGCCTACAACATGTTTTTTGTGGAAAAGGTGGAAAAGAAGGGCACTAGATAAGTAACTGTGACAAAATAAAAGGTTCTATTTGGGGAGAAATAAGACATGATGCAAAAATGTGAATTGAATTGTTATAAATGTAACAACATTGGACAGTCATGGATGGGTTGCAAAAATAGGTAAGGAAAAAGAAAGAGAAGAAAATGAACACAGAGGAGAAATTTTAGAAGTAGTAAAAATAGAAGAAAAATTAGATGAGAAAAATAGATAGCAGAAATAAAAAGGTTCTGAAATAAGTGATGAGGAATATATAAATTGGGAGGTAGTAAAAACTCTATTGGTAAAATGGTAAAAGACAGAAAAATAAAATTAAAGGGATAAGTACAGAAGAAAAAAGAAAGAAAATTAGTGAAAAATAATGCATACAGCTAATGACTGGAGGCTGCTATATTGGTTAAGGTGTTTGACTTATAGACACAAGGTACAGTGTTTGATTCTCACATTTGGAAGGTAAATTGGCTAGGTTTAGAATATCCTGTTAAGGAAGTTAGCCTAGTAATCAGCTATGAATTTATAATACCATGAATCTAAGGAAACAAGAAAATGAAAATTTAGAGTGCTTTCTGTAAATCTCAATAAAGAATATAGTAGGAAGAATAGGGATTTTGGAGTGGTGTAATAAGTTTGATGTAGATGTAATTATATTAGAAGACACAAGATTTTCAACAAATGAAGAAAGAGTACCAATAGAGAAACTATGGGGAGGAAAGATAATCTGGAATTTGGGAAATGAGAGATGTTCTGGAATGGCCATAATCTGCAGAAATGCAGTAACGATATTAGACATAACTTTAGAAAATGGAAAGATTAACCATTGTAGATTTAAAATGGAGAGAACAGGTATATAGAATTACAACATTATATGTTTATACTAATTATAAAGACAGATAAAGTTTATTTCATTAGATTTTAGTCTATGTAGTGAGATATATATATATATATATATGGGAACACTACTAAATCTCGAACTTTTGAAATCTCAAATTTCAAAAGCTCGAGACGATGTAGCTGAAACCGCACATTACCGAAAGACCAGAAGCGCGAAATTCAAAATCCCGATATTAAGGGATTTTGAGTTAGTGCTTCTGGTGTTGCGGTTCAAGTAAGTATGTGTGTGTAAGTGTGTTTGTGAGGGGCTTTAGTGTGTGTAAGTGTGTGTTGTGACTGTGGTGTGTGTGTGTGTGTGTGTGTGTGTGTGTGTGTGTGTGTGAGGGGCTATAATGTGTGGATGGGAGTTTGCCTTGTGTGTATGTTTGTGTGATCTCGGAGTTAGAATATTAAAGTCGGGGGCTGTGGGGGTGGTTTGTTTGGTTATGGGGGAGGCTGTGTATGTGTTTGTGTGTGTGCTGTATGTATGTAGTACTTTTGCGATTTTGAATTTCGTGCTTTTAACATGTCAGTAATGTGGGGTTTAGGGATTATAGTCTCGGTATTGTGTACTTTTGGGATTAAGTAGTGATTCCATATACACATATATACACACACACACATATATATATATATATATATATATATATATATATATATATATTAGTAACAGGAGACTTTAATTGTGATTTAATAGGCAAGCATAAAAAGATAAGAAATGATATAATAAAAATGTTAGAAGTTATAAGATCTGGTAAGTTAAACCTTCGGGACAAAAAATCATGGACTTACCAAAGGGGCATGTATAAAAATTAAACAGATTATTTATATCATCTGAAGGTTTAGTTGTAAAAGAAGGGAATGTATTTGAAACAGGGTTTTCTGATAATCTTGCAATATGGCTTGATATAAAGGAAAATGAGGACTATGTAAAAATAAGCAAAGGAATAAAAAGGATAAACGAGAAAGCATGGAATGAAGAAGGAAAGAGATTAGCAATACAGTTATGAAAAGAATGTATTACTATGTGAATATTTTATAAAACTGGTCTAAATGGGGGATGATATTTAAGGAAAAATATAAAAATGTTTGTTTTTTTACAGTGGCAATAAGATGTGAGAAAAGAAGAGAAAGAAAAATATAAAATATAATGATGCCTTAGAAGATTAAAAGAAATTATTTTTACAAAAAAAGAATTATATGAAAGAAATCAAGAAATCAAGAAAAATACAAGAAATGTTATATAAGCAAATATATTTTACAAGGAAAAAAAGAAGTATTGAGTTACTTAAGCAGATTACTAAATGACAATGGTAGTGCAATAAGAAAAATAAAAAAATTAAATAGAGAAATGGAAAGAACTCAGGAAAATATTATGAATACTGCAGTACAATATGTACAAGAAATGTTTAGAGAAAAAAAGAAGGTAGTGAAAAAACATAGAAAATTAAAAAGAAATATAATGAGGAGTTGGAAAATGAGATTTCTTTAAATGAGCTAGATAAATTACTACAACAAGTAAATATAGATTTGCCTGCAGAACCAGGTAGAATAGGGTATAAAATGTATAAAAATTAAGGGACTGACAAAAAAATATCCATATTTTTAAGAATTTGAATGCATAGTTAAATGAAAGTTTTATGTATAAAGATTTATGTAGTGGAATACATAAGTTCATATGAGGAAAGGAAGATAGAAGACAAATTTAAAAAACTTGGATACCAGTAGTATTGAATAAAAATGATTATAAGATCTTTATGAAAATAATACTAAATACATTTGAAACTTAAATGGAAAGTATTATGGAATATATGATATATTGTATAAAGGGGAAGGGTTGTCAAGAATTATTAATGATAGAAAAAATATGGATGATATGAATAGAAAAGAAGAAACAAAAATCATAATAGGAGACCTTAATAAGGCATTTGATACAACTGGACATGAAATGGGTAATAGTGAAAGAATAAAATATAAGTGAGAAAGTTAGACAATTATGTATGTCAATGTATAGCAATAATAAAGTAAAAATACTTGTAAATGTCTGGTTAAGCTAAGAGGTGCATATGAAGGGTGGTGTAAGACAGGGATGCCCAATGAGTTCTGTACTCTTTGCATTAGTTATGAATGTGATAGTATATGAAATAAATCACAAAATGAAGTAGGCAAAGTACATAACACCTAAAGGGTTAAGAATTCCAATTCTGCTAACATATGCAGATGACATTATAATAATTTCAAAAAACAAAATGTGGATGAAAGAAGTAATAAGTTGCACAAATGAGTATCTAGAGGTGATAGGGATGGCTTTAAATAAAGAGAAAAAAAAGGTTTAGGCGATGTAGTAAAGATATGGGGTATATATTTTACAGTGACTGAAATAAAGTTTCTTTGTTAGGTATAACATTTGAAAATAAAAATGTAAGACGAATTCAATGGAAAAAAACCAACAGAAGAAATAAAACAAACCTGTGTTTTTTTCTAAACAGTGTATAAATTATTATACCCATAAAAGGTTTGCTTGTTAAATTCCATACTGGTGAGAAAACAGCTTACTTCACAAGCATACTTATGTTGCCAACAGTATTTGAAAATGTATTATTGTAGATAATTGTTTTTCATTGATATGGAGTTCTAGATTGAACCCAGTAAAAAGAGAAGTTTTGTATGTTAATAAAGAGGAAGGAGATTAATTAACACACTTGTATATGCTGCTTCATTAAAGTTATACAAAGTTTTAAAGTGGATAAATGAATAAGATGAGAGATTAGTAGTAAAATTTTATAAATATAAGTATGATAAATTTGAGGGTATGGTAAAAAAGAGTAAACAAGAAAAAGTGTGTATAAATGATAAAATAAAATGTTATCAAGAAAAAGTATTTTTGTGGAAAATAAAAACTGATGCTATAGGAAAAGATAGAAAAGTATGGTATAAGAATGTAATGATAAAACATTACTATCTAAAACCATGGGAAAATTTAACATGAAAAATAAAATAAAAGCAAATGGTGCAATCAGAAAGTAGAGTGTCAAGACTTTTGTGGAAACCGGTAATATATAAATTGCCAGTAAAAGGAAATATGTCATATAAGAAGAAAGGTGATAGAATATGTTTACATTGTCAAGAAGAAGAAAGCACAGGACATGTGTTTTTGAAATGTAAAAGAGTAAAAAGGTTATGGGGAAAACTATATAAAGATTTTTTAAAGATATAAAAGAGGCTGCTAAAATAAACCTGGATATGATTAAATATAGATATTATAAAAATAGAAGTAAAGAATATGTTAAAAGAATAGATAAAAAAGTTATTTATGTTATATGGGTTGTATGGAATGAAAGAATAAATGATATTATGTTTAATGGTAAATGGATTTTAGCAATAATATTAACAAAAATCAGATGGCAGTTATGAAAAAATGAGTGGGCATCAAATAGGGATGCACATTTAGTATGTTCGTAAAGAAAATTATGAATATGTGTAAATAGATTTGTATATCTATCTACATATTTATACATTTGTAAATATTTGTAAATATGTTGTAAACAAGAGCTCTTCTTGTATATAAATAAAGGTCCCTTACTCATTTCAATATGTGTCATAGGTCTTTTACATCCACCCAATAACTCAGGCAGGTGAGACCTCAGTTTAACATCTTTTCCAAAGGATTACCCGCTCAGGAGGGCAGCACTCCCCCACTCCTTATTCTACTCTGCAGTACCATCAGTTCACCTACCTGGTGTGGGAATACATCCCACAGCTTTCTACACCAAAGGAACGTATGCTGGTTGGCCTTATGGTTAAGGTGTTTGACTTACAAACACAAGGTGCAGGGGATGAGTCTCACAAGGGATAATTGGCTAGGCTTAAAATAGCTCGCAAGGGCAGTTAGCTTAGTACTAATCTATGAACCTATGAAAGTGTGCTACCTGTTGCGCCACCAACACTGCTGTCAAATTTTATACACACACTGCACAAACATTGCACAAACACTGACTTCCATTTACTAAATAAAGCATTTGCCCATTGAAAACAGCCTTAGCAAGAGCATCAGTAAACTTTTATTCCCTTGAAGCTCACATTCATTGAAAATGCATTAAAACTTTCATTCATTGGAAATGCATCGGCCAGTGGTGGATTAAGTATACCTTAGTCAGTGAGCTGTTTTCAAACAATGGGCCCCCTGCATACATTTTTGAGGACTACACATAAATGAGTGCATTGTTTGAGTTTCCTTCCTGATTCTTTTAAAATTGTTTCTTGTTTAATAGAGCAACATTTGTTACAGTGCATTTTAAATTTGTAGTTTTCACCATTTTTTTCAACAATCAATGAAACAAAGTGTATGAACCAATACTGACAAACATTTTAACCATAGAAGTCCACTCAAACTGTTGTCATTATAATTTAACAATATCTGTACTGAAGAATTATGGCCACTAAATCAACTGAGTACGCATCATGTGTCTGATTGTAATAAAAAAATAGCAACAGTAAAGTGTTCCAATTCACTTTAGACAAATACACACTAGTCCTGCAAAGACAGACTAATGACTCTTTAACTTTATCAGCTCAGCTGGATCAGTTATTTTTACCTACAGGCATCCTCCTCAGGTGTTTGTGTCAAAAATTAATAATAATTATAATAAGCAAAGTCACATATTTTAAATTTGTCACAAACACACAGTAGCCAAAGCACTCCTATTTAATTCACTCACACTTGCACACTAGTTCTGCAAAGCCAGATGAGGTTGTTTAAAAATGACCAGATAAGAGCACAAGGTACATTCATCCACAGAGAGCCCCCCACCTCTGTCAGTAGTTATAGCTTCTTTGTTGATGGTGTACATCCCCTTATTGTTAAACAGTAAATTACATATACTATATTTGTAGCTTTGGATGAACTATATTGAACTATATAAAGATCATCATCATCATACCGTAAGATCCAGGCATGTGCAGCACAGTTTAATGAACTAAACTGCTGCTCTAACTAGGGGCATTACACACACACACACACACACACACACACACACACACACACACACACACCTTCTGTAGTACCTGCAAAAGGTCATTGTTAATGCTGCTGTATTTCCATTCTGAGCTAAAAAGGTTTAGCTCTGTTTTGTAGTTGAAACAAAATCACTGTGTCCCTGCTAATGCCCATCTCAGATCACACATGTGCTTCTCTCCATGTACACATTGCTCTATCTCATTGACTGGATTCAAGCAGGAAAGTGTCATCACCTTGACTCTCAAAGAGAGCAGGAAACATTCTGAAAGCAGCAGGAAATTAGACAAGATGCTCGTTCAATGGAAAATATTTTAATGTGGCTGGGTGCACCCCCCCCCGCTAACATGGGGCCCTAGGCAGCTGCCTAGGAGTTACATAGTGCTGGATCTGGTGCTACTTGCCAGATTGTACCCCTGTTATAGAACTCAATGTTATTTATCTGCTTGTGAGGACTCTTGGTATTTGTTCTGATAACTCATTTAATTTCTTTTGTTAAAGTAGATAGAGACTAGTTAGTTAAAAGTTATTGTTTTCTGAACATTAACTATCTCTTTACATGTTTTTTTAACTCATTTTGCAAGTTTGGTACTTTGTGCATGTTTATTTATAAAAAAACTGTTTTATCTTACTTACTTCCATAAACAGTTTTATTATTCAACTTCAAATGTTTGTGACTAATGGTTTTCTTTATTAACTTAAGCATTTATTAATTTTTACTTGTGTACCTTCACCTGTGTGATTGTTGGCTCTTTGAAATGTGAGTGTTCCCAGCCATTTCTACTATTTAAACATATAAAGGTTTTTTTTTAAGGGCAACCAGTAAGATGGGCTTTTCTTTTGTTACTTTTACCTAACCAGCGGCAGCAAGACAGTAAACTAAGGATGAGTAGTGGAAAGTTACCATTTACCCCCATTCTGTAAAAGATTGTGTGTTTGTGTGTTTGTGTGTGTGTGTGTGTGTGTGTGTGTGTGTGTGTGTGTGTGTGTGTGTGTGTGTGTGTGTATAAAATAATTTTGTTCGTATTCTAACTACTGTTGATAGGATTGCACTGGAAGGCACTAGTATCAGTCATAAGTGGGTAAAGTTCTGGGCAGGCAGTAATTATAACTCTGAACTGTAGATGTACAATGTAAAGCTCATTTGGGTGTGGCAGTGCTTTTTTATTACCACAGACAGCAGTGCTTATTTACTGTGTACCTTTAAGACAAATTGTTTTTTGTATATTAACCTAGTAGGAATCATTGGCTTTAAACACTGTACTGCTGGTTCCATCACATATTAAATATCAACAGCAGTAGTGTGAGACTTAAAATCTCTAGTTCTCTGAACATTCAATAAGTTTTAAAGAAAGCAACTTATGTTGTTGTTAACACTCCATCTCAACCATAGTGCACAGAGAAAGTGAAAATGAATATGTATGTCTTCTCCTGTGGAAAGTATTTTCATTAATGGCATAAACCTGGCTTAAGCCACATATCTCAGACAGTGAAATACTCCCACCTGGCTATAACATCATCAGATCTGACAGATCTGTAAAAAAAGGAGGTGGCGTAGCCATCCTCTACTCTAACAACCTTAACATCTCTCCTTACCCCTCCTCTGTTCCTAACTTCCTCCCTGCTGAACTCATCATTCTCAACTGCCATCTAAACCGACATAAACAACTTGTTTTAGCTTCCATCTATATCCCTCATGGCAACAATCCACCCGTTCTTAAAAACATCCTATCCTGGTTCGCCCTCAGTATACCGCATGAGACACATATCCTCGGCGATGTCAACATAGACTGGTCCAAACTCTCAACTGACTCTCCCCAACTCAGCATCCACCTTCATGGGTTCCACCAACTTATTTCATCACCAACTCAATTCCATAAAATTTCAACTTCCAGCTCCATAATAGACTGTATCCTAACCAATACCCCCACCACTACCACAATCCCACCACCTTACCCGATTCCCTCAGTGACCATCTCCCTACCTCCATCCTTAGACACAACCAGCATACTCCTAAGGACTGTCGAAAACTATCTACTTTCAACTCTTCCCACTTCAACTCTATTCTCCACAACACAGATTGGTCCATCCTTAAACAGCTCCCCCTAAATGATGCTGTCAGCACTTTAAATAACATCTTCTTGAATACACTAAACTCCTTAGCTCCATCTAGGAAGATCAGAGTAAAATCAAATCATGCTCCCTGGCTCTCACTTGGAAAGCTTGGATTAAAACTAAACAACCACCTCTTCTTCTCAAATATAGACAATTGAGGAACCTTGCTAAAAAAACGTAATACCAACTACAAAATGTCATACTACAGTTCTGCGCAGCTCAACAATAAATCCAGTCCTCACATATTTTGGTCAACTCCCAACAACATTCTCTATCCTGGAAGTCTCGCTAATCCCGTAGCATACCCAAACTCTTACCCTCTAGAAACTGCCACCCTCTTAAACAAACACTTCATCTCTTCTATCCAAAATCTCATAACCACTAGTCCTAACTCAACTTCTATACCCTAAAGGATGAACTAGCACAACTTCATTCTCCTTTCAGCCTGTTCCCACTATCTATATCAAATCTGTACTACTTAAACTCAAACCTTGCTCTCCATCCACTGACAAATTACCTCCTACATTCCTCAAACTTGCTGCTGACTCTATTGCCTATCCCATATCTATACTAATAAACAGATCCATTCTTGAATCTACTGTTACCACCCTCTGGAAATCCTTCTTTACTATCCCTCTTCATAAAGGTGGAAATTCCACTGAACCTTTTAACTACCATCCTATTGCTATTTTGTCCCTTCTCTCTAAGATACTAGGGAAATGTATCCACTCTCAGCTTCTTAATCACCTCCTCGACCATAACTTGCTTACCCCTACCAAACACGGATTTTGTCCACACCACAGCACCACAACTGCCCTCCTCTCCTTCACACACACCATTGCAGAGGCCCTAGATAAGAATAAACTAATTTTTGTCTCTTCCTAGATCTCTCCAAAGCTTTCGATACGGTCTCTCATCCTTTACTTTTATCCAAACTTGCTAGCCTACACCTATCCCCCTCATCACTTGCTTGGTTCAATGATTACTTATCTGCCAGGGAACAATCTGGCAAATGGCTGTCAGCCTCTTCCCCTTTTCTTCCCATCTCTACTGGTGTTCATCAAGGCTCCATCTTAGAACCCCTTTTGTTTAACATCTTCACCAATGATCTTTTATCCTCTTGTAAAGATTCTTCTCTCATTCAATATGCTGACAACTTCACACTTATCTCTATCTCTAATAACATTTCTGAACTACATTCCCTAACCCAACAAGCCCTACTATCCACAGAACAATGGCTTTCTCACAACCTACTGATCCTTAATCCCAAAAAGACTAAACTCCTACTTTTCCTTCCCCATTCTCATTCTCACCATAAAACCTCCTTTGTTATTATATCTTCTAATAATACAACTATCCAGCCTGAAAACCACACCAAACTCCTAGGGCTCATCATCCTACACATACACCAATGTTTAAAAAGAACACACCAGAAATTAGGGCTGCTTTATCGAAACAAAAGATTCTTAACTCCTGATGCTAGACTTACCCTAGGACAGGCCCTCCCACCCTCCTTTATGCCGCCCCAGTCCTTACCAATATTCAGGCCACCGCTCTTAACAAACTTCAGCAAACTTACCATAAAATAGCCAGATTCATTACTAACTCCCTATACAAATCACACCACTGCACTGCCTTAAACTCTGTCTAGTGGCTTGAACTTCCCCAACTACTGCTACTTTATCCATTTCACATGCTTCACTCTATGCTTTATAAACCCTCCTCCTGTCCATCTCTCTCTGACTTAGTCTCTATCTACACTCCATCCTGAACCCTCCGTACTTCTAATCAACAACTACTTGACATTTACCACCCAACAAAGTCCATAGGCAAACTACTTTATAAACACTCTGTCACCCATGCCTGGAACAGACTTCCCTTTGACTTACGTATAATTTCACACACCTCCCACTTTAAAACTAAAAACATATTTTCTCAATTCCAGGACCTGCCCTTGTAATGACCCCACTTAGTCTCCCCCCAACACTCTCCCTTATTAAGGACTCCACTTAGTCCCCCCTTTCACTTCTCATAAGGTACTTACACACTCTCCCTTATTAAGGACCCCACTTAGTCCCCCCTTTCACTTCTCATAAGGTATTTACATAATTCCACACAAACTGCAGAATTTATATATATATATATATATATATATATATATATATATATATATATATATACATACATATATATATATTTACTTTGTTTTACTGCTCTACCCAATGCATTACCTCACTGAAAAATGATGTTTCTTAGTGTCTTTTTTGGCTCCTTCTCCATACTTGGAACTTTAACTTTTGTATGTACTTAACAAATGTAAAACTTTTGCTCTGTATAATTGTTTCTCATCACATTATTTTTGTATTAATATGATACTCTGTAATAGAAATGTATTGTTGGAGCGTTTCTCCTTGGGTCTGCACTGAAAATGAGCCACAAGCCCAGTTGGACTAACCCGGTTAACAAACATTAATGAATAAATAAATAAACTGTAAATAGAAATGGGTCATGGTGCAGAAAATTATATGTATTCTTAGGCTTGTTGCTTTTTATTGCAAAGATTTACACCAGATACCCTGTGATATTAGTATATGCATGACACACACACACACACACACACACACACACACACACACACACATATATATATATATATATATATATATATATATATATATATATATATGTAAGAGATGGGGAGATGGGGATGGAAGCACAGAATGGAAGTCCTGAAGAAATTGTTGTTTGAAATGCAGCAATGTATGAATTATGCCATTCAGTACAATATGGCTAGTAAGGATGAAGTAATAGCAGTGTGGTGGTAGTATGGTCTGCTGAAAATTAAACAGGAGCATGGTCATACACAGTCCTGCTTGAAGTAGGACACTTTCCCAGAATGCTCCTTTTGATAAAGAGTGCAAACTGCTTATTAAAGGTATTCAAAGTTGCTAATTTGAATGGTTTTATGTGAAAAGAATTAGAAACATACTGTGGAACAAATAGCAATGGACAACATGGACTATGTTAAGGCAGAAGAAGAATATTCTGAGTGGAAAATGTTCAACAGTCAAAATCAAGTTGCCAACATGTTCAATGTTTGCCATCCAGAGAAATCAAAAAGGTGTTAAGGCTGAATGTGATTGCTATGACCAACAGTCTAGAAACAACGTATGAGTCAAGTTATGGAATTTGAAAGGAGCGGCTGCTGTTTATTGGGAAAGCTCCTATTATTAAAGATATTACATGCCAGCAAGCCAACAGGTAGTGTTGGGGCAAATGGCAAGGATCCAGGAAAAGGTAGCAGACGCACTTAAAAGAGTTAACCAAGTTAAGTGACATCATATTGGATTGGAAGATAAAGTATAAAGATGTAATTTAATATTATATAGTGTATGAGGAAAAATTATTTGTTTTACTATGTGAGAGCTAGATATGTGGAATGGATTGTATTTACTAAGGTTTGTTTGACTATTGAATCAGTGAAGCATTTACCACTTCATAAAGGCGAGTCAGGTATGGAAAACCAAATATAATATTGAAAGATTCTGATTGGTCATGAAAGAGCAAGTGTACTTTGGAAGGTGTGGGAACCAGACAATAAAATGGTTGTAAAAGTGAGAACAGTGTGAAAAAGGATTATTTAGAAGAAACTTTTAAGAAGCCTTTCTTGGTTTGTTCATGTAATAAGTGAATGCAAACAAGTACTTGTTAAGTTCTCGTATTTATCAGTCCTGACCAGTTATTTTCCATTGCAAACAAAATAATTATGAGTGCCAAAACAAATGGTCAGTAGCAAAAACTCTTTTAAGCCACAAGTCTTTGCCAGTGCAAAACAAGTCCACTGCAATGTTATGTTAGTGTTTTGCAAACTAAAACAAGTCTCTTTCGATGACAAAACTAGCATTTTTCAATGCCAAAAAGAATTTCAGTAAAAAAAAACACTCTCTGCAAATGCTAATACCATAGCATTTCCCTGCCAAAACACATATTTGCTGGTACAATCTTACTTACCCATTTGTAATGTTAAACAAGTATTTATGAATGAAAAACAAGTCTTAACCAAGTCCAAACAAGTTTTTGTCAATGTAAAACGAGTATTTCTCACTGGCAAAATAAAGTGTTAATGTCAACAAAAAATATTTCCCAGCTAGAAGTTGTTTGGCATTGTCAAATCTTTATATGGCATTGACAAAGGCTTGTTTGCCACTGATGTAGACTTACGTGACATTGTGAAAATAATTTTCAACTCAAGAGATGGCTTATTTGACCCTTGCACTGACTTTCTGGCATATACAATGACTTGTTTTATAATGAGAAGTTTTTATTTTGCATTGACTAATATTTAGTATTGACAAAGACTTGCATGGAACTGGCAGATACTTGTTTTAATACTAAAACTTGTTTGTTTCCCTTGACAAATACTTCTATAACATTGCCAAGACTTGCTTTTGCAAGTATGGCAAAGGCTGGTTGACTCCATAGTTGCTCCTAATATAAGTAGTTAAAAACATTTTTATTGATGAACAGCTGTCCGGTAATTGTTACAACTGCTTTTAACATGAAATCAAGAATGGAATGCAGCATAAGATGTTTTCTGACAAGTTGTGGTCACTGAAGAAGCTTAGCATGATAGCTGATGCTGGCCAAATATGTAAAGGCTGTGACTACAGTCCAAGGCCTGAAAGAAGAGAAGGGAAATGATGAGGCAGAAAACATTTCTTTGGAACAGTTACTGTTTGTTATTAAATAAGTGTGCATAAAACCAATTATATTGCTTCAGCTAATCATTGTGATGAGATTACAGATGGATTCACGTAAGGTGACTGAACAGCTGCTGTAAGAAAACATTGACTTAAAAGAGTAATATATTTCTGTAATTATGACATTCTAAACCCAGCCACTGGGGATGCACAAGCCAGTGCATTTCTTTGTGCCGGTCCCAAGCCCGGATAAATGGGGAGGGTTGCGTCAGGAAGGGCATCCGGTGTAAAATTTTGCCAAATCATACATGCAGACAACAGTACAGAAATACATACCGGATCGGTCGAGGCCCAGGTTAACAACGACCGCCACCAATACTGTTGGCCAACAGGGTGCTGGCGGAAATTGGGCTACTGTTGGCCGAAGGAGAAGAAGAGGGGGAAGGCATGCCCGAAGGTAGGTAAAGGCTCTGACTGTGATAGTGAGTGTCAGAACTTTGAATGTTGGCAGTATGACTGGTATAGGCAGAGAGCTAGCTGATATGATGGACCGAAGGAAGGTTGGTATATTGTGTGTGCAAGAGACCAGATGGAAGGGGAGCAAGGCTAGGTGTATCGGAGGCGGTTTCAAATTGTTTTATCATGGTGTGGATGGAAGGAGAAATGGCGTAGGCATTATCCTGAAGGAACAGTATGCTAAGAGTGTTTTGGAGGTGAAAAGAGTGTCAGATAGAGTGATGTTTATGAAGCTGGAAATTGATGGTGTAATGATGAATGTTGTTAGTGCATATGCTCCACAAGTTGGGTGTGTGATGGATGAGAAAGAAAAATTTTGAAGTGAGTTGGATGAAGTGGTGTTGACTGTACCCAAGGGTGAGAGACTGATGATTGGAGCAGATTTCAATGGGCATGTTAGTGAAGGGAACAGAGGGGATGAGGAAGTGATGGATAGTATGGTGTTAAGCAAGGGAATGCAGAAGGTCAGATGGTAGTGGATTTTGCGAAAAGGATGGACATGGCTGTCATGAATACGTATTTTAACAAGAGGGAGGAGCATAGGGTGACATAGATGGATTATATCCTATGTAGAAGGGCCAGTCTGAAGGAGATTGGGGACTGTAAAGTGGTGGCAGGGGAAAGTGTAGTTAGGCAGCATAGGATGGTGGTTTGTAGGATGACATTAGTGATCAAGAAGAGGAGGATGAGTGTGAGGGCAGCACCAAAGATCAAATGGTGGAAATTGAAAAAGGGTAATTGTGAGGTGATGTTCAGGGAAGAGTTAAGACAGGCACTGGGTGGCAGTGAAGAGTTACCGAATAGCTGGGTAACTACAGCAGAGCTAGTAAGAGAGATGGCTAGAAAGGTGCTTGATGTGACATCTGGAAAGAGGAAGGAGGACAAGGAGACCTGGTGGTGGAATGAAGAAGTACAGGAGAGTATACAGAGAAAGAGGTTGGTGAAGAAGAAGTGGGATTGTCAAAGAGATGAAGAAAGTAGACAAGAGTATAAGGAGATGAGGTGCATGGCAAAGAGAGAGGTGGAGAAGGATAAGGCATATGAAGAGTTGTATAAAAGGTTGGACACTAAGAAGGGAGAAAAGGACCTGTACCGATTGGCTAGACAGAGGGACCGAGCTAGGTAAGATGTGCAGCAGGTAAGGGTGGTAAAGGATAATGAGAGGAAACGTACTCACAAGCAAGGAGAGTGTGTTGAGCAGATGAAAAGAGTACTTTGAGGGGCTGATGAATGAAGAGAATGAGAGGGAGAGAAGGTTGGATGATGTGTGGATAGTGAATCATGACGTGCAGTGGATTAGCAAGGAGGAAGTAAGGATAGCTATGAAGAGGATGAAGAACGGAAAGGCTGTCGGTCCAGAGGACATACCTGTGGAAGCATGGAGGTTTTCAGGTGAAATGGCAGTGGAGTTTTTTAACTAGATTGTTTAATGAAATCTTGGAAAGTGAGAGGATGCTTGAGGAATGGAGAAAAAAATGTTTTGGTACCGATTTTTAAGAATAAGGGTGAAGTGCAGAGCTGTAGTAACTACAGAGGGATTAAACTGATTAGTCACAGCATGAAGTTATGGGAAAGAGTAATGGAAGCTAGGTTAAGAAGGGAGGTGATGATTAGTGATCAGCAGTATGGTTTTATGCCAG